>NW_019154137.1:6120474-6256886 GCF_002288905.1 Enhydra lutris kenyoni
TTCTCCAGAATAGATCACATCCTGGGTCACAAATCAGGCCTCAACCAGTACCAAAAGATTGGGATCATTCCCTGAATATTTTCAGACCACAATGCTCTGAAGCTAGAACTCAATCACAAGAGCAAAGTTGGGAAGAACTCAAATACATGGAAGCTAAAGAGCATCCTACTAAAGGATGAATGGGTCAACCAGGAAATTAAAGAAAAATTGAAAAAAATCATGGAGACAAATGAAAATGAAAACACTACTGTTCAAAATCTTTGGGACACAGCAAAGGCAGTCCTGAGAGGAAAGTGTAGAGCAATACAAGCCTTTCTCAAGAAACAAGAAAGGTCTCAAGTACACAACCTAACCCTACACCTAAATGAGTTGGAGAAAGAACAGCAAAGAAAGCTTAAAGCCAGCAGGAGAAGAGAAATCATAAAGATCAGAGCAGAAGTTAATGAAATAGAAACCAAAAGAACAGTAGAATAAATCAATGAAACTAGGAGCTGGTTCTTTGAAAGAACTAATAAGATTGATAAACCTCTGGCCAGACTTACCAAAAAGAAAAAAGAAAGGACCCAAATAAATAAAATCATGAATGAAAGAGGAGAGATCACAACCAACATCAAAGAAATACAATTACAAGAACATATTGTGAGAAATTATACGCCAGCAAATTTGACAACCTGGAAGAAATGGATGCATTCCTAGAGACATAAAAACTACCAAGACTGAACCAGGAAGAAACAGGAAACCCGAACACACCCATAACCAGTAAGGAGATTGAAGCAGTCATCAAAAATCTCCCAACAAACAAGAGCCCAGGGCCAGACACCTTCCCAGGGGAATTCTATCAAGCATTTAAAGAATAATTAACACCTCTTCTCCTGAAACTGTTCCAAAAAATAGAGATGGAAGGAAAATTTCCAAACTCATTTTATGAGGCCAGCATTACCTTGATCCCAAAACCAGACAAAGACACCATCAAAAAGGAGAATTATAGACCAATATCCTTGATGAACACGGATGCAACAATTCTCACCAAAATACTAGCCAATAGGATCCAAGAGTACATTAAAAGGATTATTCACCATGACCAAGTGGGATTTATTCCTGGACTGCAAGGTTAGTTCAACATCTGCAAATCAATCAATGTGATACAATACACTAATAAAAGAAAGAACAAGAACCATATGATACTCTCAGTAGATGATGAAAAAGCATTTGACAAAGTACAGCATCCTATCTTTATCAAAATTCTCAAAGTGTAGAGATAGAGGGTACATATCTCAATACCATCAAAGCCATCTATGAAAAACCCACAGTGAATATCATTCTCAATGGGGAAGAACTGACAGCTTTTCCGCTAAGGTCAGGAACACGGCAGGGATGTCCACTATCACCAATGCTACTCAACATAGTACTAGAAGTCCTAGCCTCAACAATCAGACAACAACAACAACAACAAAAATAAAAGGCATCCGAATCAGCAAAGAAGTCAAACTCTCACTCTTTGCAGATGATATGATACTTTATGTGGAAAACCTAAAAGAGTCCACTTCAAAACTGCTAGAACTCCTCACACAGGAATTCAGTAAAGTGTCAGGATATAAAATCAATGCCCAGAAATCAGTTGCATTTCTATACACCAACAACAAGACAGAAGAAAGAGAAATTAAGGAGTCCATCCCATTTACAATTGCACCCAAAACCATAAGATACCTAGGAATAAACCTAACCAAAGAGACTAAGAATCTATACACAGAAAACTATAAAGTACTCATGAAAGAAATTGAGGAAGACACAAAGAAATGGAAAAATGTTCCATGCTCCTGGATTGGAAGAATAAACATTGTGAAAATGTCTATGCTACCTAAAGCAATCTACACATTTAATGCAATTCCTATCAAAGTACCATCCATTTTTTTCAAAGAAATGGAACAAATAATCCTAAAATTTATATGGAACCAGAAAAGACCTCGAATAGCCAAAGGAATATTGAAAAAGAAAGCCAAAGTTGGTGGCATCACAATTCCGGACTTCAAGCTCTATTACAAAGCTGTCATCATCAAGACAGCATGGTACTGGCACAAAAACAGACACATAGATCAATGGAACAGAATAGAGAGCCCAGAAATAGACCCTCAACTCTATGGTCAACTCATCTTCGACAAAGCAGGAAAGAATGTCCAATGGAAAAAAGACAGTCTCTTCAACAAATGGTGTTGGGAAAATTGGACAGCCACATGCAGAATGAAACTGGACCATTTCCTTACACCACACACAAAAATAGACTCCAAATGGATGAAAGATCTCAATGTGAGACAGGAATCCATCAAAATCCTTGAGGAGAACACAGGCAGCAACCTCTTCGACCTCAGCTGCAGCAACTTCTTCCTAGAAACATCACTAAAGGCAAGGGAAGCAAGGGCAAAAATGAACTATTGGGACTTCATCAAGATCAAAAGCTTTTGCACAGCAAAGGAAATGGTCAGCAAAACTAAAAGACAACTGACAGAATGGGAGAAGATACTCATAAATTACATATCAGATAAAGGGCTAGTATCCAAAATCTATAAAGGACTTATCAAACTCAACACCCAAAGAACAAATAATCCTATCAAGAAATGCACAGAAGACATGAACAGACATTTCTGCAAAGAAGACATCCAGATGACCAACAGACACATGAAAAAGTGTTCAATCTCACTCGGCATCAGGGAAATAGAAATCAAAACCACAATGAGATATCACCTCACACCAGTCAGAATGGCTAAAATTAACAAGTCAGGAAATGACAGATGCTGGTGAGAATGCAACACTGTGGGTGGGAATGCAAAGCTGGTGCAGCCACTCTGGAAAACAGCATGGAGGTTCCTCAATAAGTTGAAAGTAGAGCTACTATATGACCCAACAATCACACTACTGGGTATTTACCCTAAAGATAAAAATGTAGGCATCAGAAGGGACATGTGAACCTGAATGTTTATAGCAGTAATGTCCACAATAGCCAAACTATGGAAAGAACCTAGATGTCCATCAACAGATGAATGGAGAAAGAAGATGTGGTATATATATACAATGGAATACTATGCAGCCATCAAAAGAAATGAAATCTTGTCATGTGCAATGACGTGAATGGAACTAGAGGGTATTATGCTGAGCAAAATAAGTCAATCAGAGAAAGGCAATTATCATATGATCTCATGGATATGAGGAATTTGAGAGGCCGTGCAGAGGGTTTGGGGTGTAGGAAAGGAAAAAAATGAAACAAGATGGGATCAGGAGGGAAACAAACCATAAGAGACTCAATCTCACAAAGCAAACTGAGGGTTGCTGGGGCTACGGAGAGGGTGGTTGGGTTATGGACATTGGGGAGGGTATGTGCTATGGTGAGTGTTGTGAAATGTGTAAGCCTGATGATTCACAGACTTGTACCCCTGGGGCTAATAATACATTATATGTTAATAAAATAATTTTGAAAACAAAAAAGAAAGAAAGAAAGAAAAATAGATGGAGACAGAGGAAAACAAACTGGCCAAAAGATACATTAAAAAAGCTTCACTTAAAATCAGAGAAATACAAAGTAAAACAAGGATACGATTTGTGGGGATGCCTGGGTGGCTCAGTGGGTTAAAGCCTCTGCCTTCGGCTCAGGTCATGATCTCAGGGTCCTGGGATGGAGTCTCACATCAGGCTCTCTGCTCAGCAGGGAGCCTGCATCCCTTCCTCTCTCTCTGCCACCTCTCTGCCTACCTGTGATCTCTGTCTGTCAAATAAATAAATAAAATCTTTTAAAAAAAAGAACTTCTTTAAAAAAAAGAATAAGATTTGTGTTGGGGTATCTGGCTGGCTTAGTTGGAAAAGCATTTGACTCTGGATCTCAGGGTCATCAGTTCAAGCCCCACATTGGGTGCAGAGATCAAATAAATAAATAAATAAATAAATAAATCTTTAAAAAAAATAAGATTGTATCACATCTGTCATGTTGGCAAAAACTTAAATCTGATAATATCAGGTTTGGTGAAGATGTGGGGAAACAGGAACCCTGCCACCTTGGTGGTGGGAATGTAAATTGCTACAACCTTTAAGGAGAACAATTTGACAATATCAAGTAAAATTGAAGATGTACATCCCTATGAACTCAATAAGTCCACTTCTACCTACATACCCCAGAGCAACAGTTCTCAAAGTGTGACCCATGGAACTGTGGGGGACCCTGAGACCCTTTTAAGGGGTCCATGCCAACTGTTCTCATAACATCAAGAAGTTAATTTCCTTTTGCACTATGTTGCTATTTGCACTAACAGTGCAAAATCAGCGGTGGGTTGTGGTAGGCTGAATAATGGTGTGCAAAGATACCCAGGTCCTAATCCTTTGGAACCTGTGAATGTTATATGCCTTACAGGACTTTGCTGACTTGATGAAGTTAAAGATCTTGAGATGGAGAAACTACTCTGGATCATCTGCATGGGCCCTAAATGTAATCACAAGTGTCCTTACAAGAAGGAAGCTATCTCATGAGGAGTCTAACTCCATTTTTTGATGTTTAACTAACACCTTTTAAACTTGATTCCTTTTCTTCCCCCTTCTGCCCTACATTTAAGCCAGTTGATAAGAAAGGCTGGGCACTCCTTTCTTTGCCAATGGTTAGAGATTCAAACCACACAAGGCCCTGCCTACATGCAGGAACTCTCACCCTGGCCCCCATCACCTAACCACAATAAAAAACTCATTTTTTAAAAATTCGGGCTAATCTACTTTCTTTGCTCTCTCATTTTCAGACCTGCTTGAGGTTTGCCCTGCTCTCCCCAGAAAACCCTCAATCATGTAAATAATAAAACTTTTCATATCTTTATGTATGTGTAGCACCATCAGTCTTAACATCCAGACAAGTGTGTTTCTTTAGGATGGTTACTACTGGTTTGCAAACTGGCCTTCATATAAGGAGGGGAAGGAGAGACCAAAGAAAGAGGTCAGCCACTCCAGATTGGTAAGTGGCAGGTTTACTAAGCAAGGAACTTACATAAAAGATCTGTCTTGGGTGGCTGCAAGATGAGTAGATTTACCCACCGGAATCTGAAAAGTTTAGAGGCTTTGGTAGGATTCTGTCACCTATTCAGTCCAGATGTGTTGTTCTCTCAAGACTGTGTCCTTGAAAACAGATCCCACTGTGGGAACAGTGGGCAGAGTGTATATTCCAAGTCAGGGGAGAGGGTGAGGAGCCTCCGATTGCCCCGGGTCATCTAGGAGGTCAACCAGTGGTCATGTCTTCTCCATGACCTCCTCCAACAGTCACAACAGAGACAAGGAGATTTGAACAGAAGGCAACATAATGACTAAAACAAGATGCTATGCTGATGGTTTTGAAAATGGAGGAAGGGTCCATGATCTAAGGAATGAAGGAATCATTTCACGATGCTGAAAACAAATAGCAAGCTAAAGAATTCTCCCCTAGAGCCACTGGAGGAAGTTCAACCGTACCAACATCTTCATTTCAGCCCCAGTGAAACTGATTGTTCAGACTTCTGACCCCCAGAATTGCAGGAGAATAATGTGTGTTGTTTTAAATTGCCGAATCTATAGGAATTTGTTAAAGCAGCCCTAAGAAAGTGGGGAGTAGCACAGAATGGTACTAGTGGTCACTGTCTTCATCACCACCATATGCAGCGTTATTAAAAAAGAAAAAGCCAGCTGTACTTAAGAATATCTTTGATGAAGCAGTACGCAGTTTAATATTTTGTATGACAAAATGGGAAGTATGTATAAAGTACTCTACTGCATCCTGAGGTATAATAATTGCCTCAAAGACAAACACTTGTGCAATTTTAAAGCAACTTTTTTTCTCACAAAACACCATTTTTACTTGGAAGAATTAACAGAGAAACTTTGGTTATTCAGACTTGGGTTCGTGGCAGCCATTTTCTCTAAAATTAACAAAGTGAGGCTGTCCCTTCAAGGAAAACAACTGATTGAATTTTTTGCCAATTATAAAATTCAAGTTTTCAAATAAAAATTGGAGTGTTAGGGGCACCTGGGTGGCTCAGTGGGTTAAAGCCTCTGCCCTCGGCTCAGGTCATGATCCCAGGGTCCTGGGATCGAGCCCCACATCAGGCTCTCTGTTCAGCAGGGAGCCTGCTTCCTCCTCTCTCTCTCTGCCTGCCTCTCTGCCTACTTGTAATCTCTGTCTGTCAAATAAAATAAATAAAATCTTTTAAAAAAAATTGGAGTGTGAGAAAACTTGCATCTGCCACCATGAGCTTGACAGATTTTCAAAACATAAATCATTTCTTGATTAGATCAATGGCTATAGTAACAAAAGTGATGTTTTTATATTGTATCAGGAAATATGTCAATATTTGGAAGATCTGCATAATTCAGTGAAGCAATATTTTTCAAACGATCAATGCATGATGTTACAAAATCCATTCAAAGTGAGGATATAGTAATGGATTTTTCATGTACAAAAACACAAAGAGTTCACTGATTTTGTTTCAGATTCCACATTGGAACTAACTTCTAAGAAACTTCCATTTGTCAAATTTTGGTGTATTATCAAGGAATATTCACAAGAGTCATGCCCAATAACGACCAAATGATTGGTGTTTGTCATATCCAGTGAAGAATCTAGAATAATGGGGTAGCATTTAGCGTCTGGTTGACTAACTTAATTTCCCACTTCATTTTCTCGTTGATTTCACTAAGTCTTGTAAACTAGTTTTTTTGTTCATTGTTTTTTAAAGATTTTGTCAGAGAGAGAGAGAGATAGCACAAGCAGGGAGAACAGCAGGCAGAGGGAGAAGCAGGATCCTGCTAAGCAAGAAGTCCAATGTGGGACTTGAACCCAGGACCCTGGGATCATGACCTAAGCCGAAGGCAGGTGCTTAACTGACTGAGGCCCCCAGGTGTCCCAAGTCTTGTAAAATAGCTTGAATAAATAAGTCACATTTTAATTTTTTTTTAAGGTTTATTTACTTTCGAGAGAGAGAGGTGTGGAAGGACAGAGGGAGAGGGAGAGAGAATCCCAAACAAACTCTGGGCTGAAGGCAGAGCCGGTATGAGGCTTGATTTCATGACGCTGAGATCATGACCTGAGCTGAAACCAGGAGTTGAACACTTAACCAACTAAGCCACCCAGGCACCCAGTCACATTTTAATTTTTATATTTTTCCAAGTACTTATGCAATAATTGATCCAATTTATCAATTTGTTTAAAGATTCCCCTGAAATATGATTTTTGAAGAATGCCACTTTTCTTTGTAACCTCTGAAGAGAACACCTCTTTCACTTAAAAATTTAATAGCTGCAACTACACTGAATGTCTTCACTTACATGTTTTTCAAGACTTTGGTTTAGTGCATTTTCATTTGGCTTTCGGGTGTTCCAAGTAAACCGTAGCCTGCTGGTGCTCTGTGGAGTCTTCATGAATTAATATAGCCATCCAGTCTGTTTTGTTGAAAAGAGTTTATAAGCAAAACAATAATCTTCTGTTTTGGGATAGGCTAATGAGGATCTCATAACAGCTTAATTTAAACATTTATAAGATTCATTTTATATTATGCACGATTCTGTGTAAATACTATGCGATAATGACTTGGGGAAAATATGTCTTTCATTAAAAAATGTTGAAGGGAATTATTCTTTATCATAAAGAGCAAAAGTAAAGTTCACAGTTCTCACTGAAGTTGGTGAAACCTAACCATATATGCTCTGTTGACCCTACAAATTGTGTTTTACGTTATTGTTACCTTCATCTTCCACTTTTTCAGTTCCTCTTGAGGTGTGTCTGATGCTTACAATCTTCTTTCTTTACTTCTGTTATCATCTTCATTGTCAATATTTTCTTGACTATAGTGGCTCTTTTCCTTAAATCTACAATTTTTTTATTTCTAGAGTGTTTAGTTTGTATTGTGATATAAGAGCTTTTAACATGTTGAAGCTTCTGCCAATCTTCCTTATTTCAGTTTTTGTTCTTGGCCTCCACTACAATACTTTTCTTCCTGTCATATTCAAATTTGGGTCAGTCAACATTTCTGAATAAAAACGGGGTATATATCAGATACATATTGTCCATTATATATAACGTTACTCTTATGCTCCATACACTGACATACTGGACACTATGTGTAGGCATGCTGCCACTGAAGCATTTGTTTCTTCAAGCTATTTTGTCGTATTAGTGGCGATTTTACATGCCATTCCACACAAAACTGCCAGAGTTTGTTTGGAAAGCATGGATCATATATAAGAATGTAGTCCAATATGTTGGGATGTATAAAACATAAGACTTCATACACATACTCTTTGCTTATAGTACTGCTATACGTTTGGGCTTACAAACACAGAAATTCTGATAAATTCTTTTTAATTAGACTTCCATCAAAAAAGAAAGAAAAAGGTTTATGGTATATTTATAATCATTTATGCTGCATTACTGATTTTATTCCTACCAGGCTAGAACTTATGTCTTGATTAGGTATTGATAAGAACCAAACCCTCCACATAAAATGCTACAAGTCTGGTAATTGGAAGAACCTTCTATAGACTAGCTTCTGGTTCTGCGTATTTCAAATCTTGTTTCTTCTCCGCTAAGCACAAGCTCTCTGTACCAGGTACCAGAGGCAAATTTGTTACTGCAGCACAACCCGTGGTCTCACACTTTGGGCAGACTGGGGAGTAGGACTGTTTCTGGAAAACATTCCTACATTATCAATAACCTAACTATACACAGTGCATTTCCATCAACTGCCCAATAGCCAGATCCCAGAAATTCCCATAGCCAGTTCCATGCCAACCACCAACAACAGGGGAAATATGATGGAAGGGAAGGCTCAATGGAAAGAGATGGCAGTTATAACCAGTTGTTATTAAAATATCTTACTTCTGTAAATATTATAAAAACATATGGCCATGGACACACATTATTAGGGCTTCCCTTAGGCCCTTAGAAGGGACCCATTAGTTTCATGGTAAATTCGTTCACCTCTGGTCACACAGAAGCCAGAGTGATTTTTTTAAATGATAAACCAGTTGTATCACTCTCCCCTACCTAACATGCTCTGTTGATTTACCACTGCGTTTAGAATAAAATACAAAAACCTTACCAGAGTCTACAAGAGTCTACATGATCTGGTCCCTATCTGTCTCCCAACCCCATTGACCACTCCCTCCCCTTGCTCACTACGCTTTCCCCACAAAGACATATTCCTGTGCCTGGAAGAGACCAAATTTTTTTCTACATCAAGGTAGAAAAGCTTTGCACTTGCCATTTCTTTTATCTGGAAGGACTCTTTGCAACAATCGAGCTTTGTTTGCTGCTTATTACCTCTCAGATATCAGTTTAAATGTTAACCTCCTTAGAAATGCCTGATTATTCCAATCTGATAACCATGTATTTCACCACCTTACTTTAGTTCTCCACATATCTCTAATAGTTTCCTTATTTATACATGTTTCTATTTATTAACTCTCTCCCCCAAATTCTGAAAGATCAGGCACCTTGTCTGTCCTGCAAATTACTGAATCACCATGATTTAAAACAATGCCTGAAATATGTGAGGCCTCATTCACTGAAATACAGGAAGAAAAAGAACAAGTATGGTAAGGGAAACTGATGAGTTCAATTGTGGACATGTTGCACTTGAGATGCCTGTAGGACACCCAAGTGGTGATATCTAGTAGGTTCCAAGGTTAGGCAAAAGACTGTGTGAAAGACAGAAGAATGGAAGTTCTCAGCATAAAGATGGTGCCTGGAATAATAATTATAGATATGACTAGGAGACACATACAGTTCCTTTTTTTTTTTTTTTTGAAATATAACTTTTTTTTATTGTTTTGGTAGTGGAGGGCAGAGCATTCTTTTTTTTAAGATTTTTATTTATTTATTTGCCAGACAGAGATCACAAGTTGGCAGAGAGATAGGCAAAGGGAGAGCGGGGGAAGCAGGCTCTTTGCTGAGCGAAGAGCCCGATACGGGGCTCGATCCCAGGACCCTGGGATCATGACTTGAGCAAAGGCTTTAACCTCTGAGCCACCCAGGCACCCCGACACATACAGTTCTTAACCTGGGCTCTGGATCAAAACCAGCTGAGAGGCAGTTTTTTTCCTCACTCAAATGTGGTTCTTCTTGGAATATACAAAGTTTTGAAAATCAAAACTAATTTTGCATATGAACTGATTCATGATAGACATTCCAGAGAACAGACTCAAATCTCATAGAATCACCCAGATTTTGTGCCTAACAAAGAGAAAGAACACTAACTGGACAGGGATATATTTTGATGAATAAATCAGCCTTTGGGTGTTTGTTTACCTATGACCTCAATATTTCCCCTTTCTTGAATATCACAGAGGGACTCCCTGCGCGGGGCTCAAGGAAATTTTAAGAATCTGCAGTAAAGTACCCTGACTTGTAAACTTTGTTCCTTCTAGTATACTTTTGCCAAATAATATATGAAAGCCTACAGACAGTGAGTGCTAATTTGCAAATTTACCAACCAATAAATAAAAGGAAACAGGGCTTCTTGGAGAAGTAGTTGATTACGGGTATAGGGCAGAAAATACACAAAATAAGCCTAAGAACTCCTGTCATACCAGAAAGCAAGGAAGTCATCAAAGACATAGAGGTTCACTATACCACTCTGTCTACATTTTTGTTTGAGATTTTTTCATTAAATTTCATTTCAATGATTAAAAAAGTAATATCCTGAAGGGCCTGATGTTGGGTCACTGTCTTTTCCTATCCTTTTACTTTCAACTTATTTGTGTTGTTTAATCTAAAGTATGTTTCTTATAAATAGCATCTAGTTGGATGTGTTCTTTAGCCATTTTTTTGCCAATTTCTGCCTTATAACTGGAGTGTTTAATTCACTTATATTTAATGTAATTGCTAATAAAGTATCATTTATGTTAATTTTGTTTTCTATATGATTTATGTCCTCTTTATATTCCTCCATTATTGCCTCTTTTGTGTATCATTGTATTCCCTTATTTCTTATACTATACATTTTTAGTCAGTTTTTAGTTGTCCTGAGGATTAGTACTAACAATTTAATTTTTTAAAGATTTTATTTATTCATTTATTTATTTGAGAGAGAGAACGTGTACCCGCGAGTCAGCCAGGGGAAGAGAGGAGGGAGAGGGACACGCAGACTCTATGCTGAGCATGGAGCCTGACACAGGGCTCAAGTCTGACAACTCTGAGATCATGACCCAAGCTGAAATCAAAAGTTGGACACCTAACCGACTGACCAGGAACCCTTAACTTAATTTTTAAAGATCAGTTTAGATTTATAAAAATCTAGTTTTAACTTATAAAAATCTAGTTTTTAATTTCAGTAGTACACAAAAACTTTACTCATATAATTTCTTATCCACCCCCATCCTTTTTGCTAATATAGTCATATAAATTACATTTTTATATGGTTATATGCCCATCAACATAAAGCATATGCTGGTATGCTTGATGGGGTCCCACAGGTCTCTGAGGTTACCTTTATTTAATTTCACCTTTTTTTTCCTGCTCCCCAGACTGGATAATCTCAGTTGACCTACCTTTGAGTTTGCTGCTTCTTTATTCAGCCAATTAAAATCTTCAGTTGTACCCCATTTGGGAACTTTTCATTCCATTATTGTACTTTTCAACCAAAGAATTTCTACTTGGCTCTTTTTTATAATTTTTAACTGATATTCTCTATTTAGTGGGATTTTGTTCTCACATTTTCCTTTAGTTCTTTGAACATATTTTTAATAGCTAATTTAAAGTCTTTATCTATTAAGTCTAGTGACTGGGCTTCTTCGAGAGCAGTTTGTATTGATTCCTTTTTTCCCTTCAGTATGAGCCATACTTTTCTGTTTCTTTGCTTGTCTCATAACTTTTTAATGAAAACTGGACATGTTAAATAACACAATGTGTCAACTCTGAAAATCAGTTTTTTCCTTCTTCCCATGGTTTTGTGTTTTTGTTGTTGCTGCTGCTGTTTGTTGACTTTACTGAAATAATTCCTCAAAGTTCATATTTCTTGGCAAGTGGTCCCCTGCTTGTTTAGATTAGAGGTCAGATAAGTATTGAACAGAAACTTCCTCAAATGCCATGAAGCAATAAGTCCCTGAGCCTTTTCCAAGACACTGTGTGTGTGCGTGTGTGTGTATTTGGGAAGTGCCTTCAACCTTCTGTCAAGCAGTTTACAACTCAGCCTTAGCCTTGCATGCACACAACCCCAAACATGCCTGTGACCTCTGAGATTCTCAGGAATACGTCAGAGCTTTTCAAATTCCCTATGGATATCTCACTCCTCAGTTTTTCTATTTAAGTTTTTTGGACAGCTTCCAATTAGTTCCTTATTTACAGTTCTCTTGTTAAAAGGTATCACCACCTCAGACAACTATGATTTTACACAATTGCCATTGATTGCTTTTAAGAAGTAACCTGGGGGGACGCCTGGGTGGCTCAGTCTGTTAAGCGGCTGCCTTCGGCTCGGGTCATAGTCCCGGGGTCCTGGGATCAAGTCCCAAGTCGGGCTCCCGGCTCGCCAGGGAGTCTGCTTCTCCCTCTGCCTGCTGCTCTCCCTGCTTGTGCTCATTTGAACTTTCTCTCTCTCTCTGACAAATGAATAAATAAAATCTTAAAAAAAAAAGAAGAAGAAGAAGAAGAAACCTGGGGACAGAGATCTTCATACATCGCAACCGGAGTCAGGTCAAATGAATTAAAGCCCTGGGAAAGGATCTCATCAGAAAGATTCCAGACAGGTCAAATAGTGACGATTTTCTGGAGATAGAACTTTGCAGGAAACTCCTAACCCCTCCAGCCGCTTCTGGACTTGTTGGTTTTTATAGTTACCATAGTTTCAATAACTGTTGGCTTTCATGAGTATCACAGAAATGGACAGAAAAGAATGGCATTAGGGCAAGTTAAAATGGCACAAAGCTCACTGTTCTTACGGGGTTCAGATGTTTTTCTTGAATAAATAGTCCTCAGATCACTGCAAGGTTAATTTCCAGAGTTCCAAAAAAGTTGATTTTGACAATTTTTGCTAGTGTTTTTATTTTTATGATGATGCAAATTTCAGAAGTCCTTCATCCACCATTCGGGAAATGCTTTTCCCTTTTGCTTTTTTTTTTTTTAAGCCACCATAAGGACTTATATTGGATTTAAAATTAGATTTTAAAAGGATAATAAATGTTTATGCTTATAAAAAGAGAGGCAGGACTTGAATTTTAAAAAACATTTAACAAACATGAATTTTGATAAGCTTGGCATGGAGGGTTTCCAGATGTTTTTAGAACCTGTGGTGGCTCTTAAAGAGTGGATTATTTTCTCTCACTTGATGACTATGGTGACTTCTCAGGAAGTACAGTGTCAAACAATTTTAACATCAAGTTTAAGAATCCTTTGGCTTTCCTTCAATGAAGCAATTTTGGGGATGTCCTGCCATCCAAAACCAAAATCAAAGTATGGTTTTTCCTTCATTGCTGGTTGCCTGTAGCCTTCGTCTTAAGCAATTCAGGCAGAAGCCCACATCTCGTATTCAGCTTCTTTGATTGAAACTTGACAATTCTTCCTATCCTTTGCCAATAAGCTACTTTTTATATAAACTTATAACCTGGATTTTAGTTGCTAAGGGTTTCATGTTTTGTTTGTAAGGCAAGAATTCCTAACTCTCTTCAAGCTAGCTTCTCAAGCATTATTAATCTTTCCTAAACTTAAAAAGACTTCTTATAAAACTATCCTTCTGATTTTTTGTTATTTTTTTCTAACAGCAAGATAATAAAGTAGCATCATTAAGTGCTTACTATAGTCCAGGCATTGTGCTAGGCTCTTTATTTTGGTTGCTGAATCTGATGATAGTAGTCATATAATTTGCTGTCCAATTCAGGACACGTTGGTTCTTCTTTAAGATTTTATTTATTTGTCAGAGAGAGAACAGCAGACTACCTGCTAATCAGGGGGTCCAATGCAGGGCTCAATCCCAGGACCCTGAGATCATGACCTAAGCCAAAGGTAGCTGCTTAACTGACTGAGCCACCCAGTCCCCCCAAATCAGGACCCTTTGAAGAGAAAGAGGGCACTATTAATAATTATGCCTCAATAAAAGACAAAATCAGGACTATCCCAGGCAAACTGGGATGTAGAATCATCCTACCTTTGAGACAGGTAGTATTACCCTTCTCATTTTACAGATAAGAAAACTGAAGCTCAGAAATGTAAAATAACTTTTCTAAAATAACACAGCAAGTAATAGAAAGGTGTTTAAAGCCCATGTCTGTTTGTGCTCTTTTTATACCAGATGCTGCAAAGGTGCACTCATTGCATTCATTCAAGAGAATGGATTCAGTTGCTAAATATATATAACCATTGATGCTTCAAAGTAGGTTCCCAGTGTCCCCAAGAAAATCTGCTGGAAAAAATACACGTTGACAACTTCCTGTGGTTGCCTTACTGTATTGTCTTTGATTCCTAGGACACTAGTTCCCAGTGGCAGAAATCCATTCTCTCCCAAGAGGCTTTTGAGGGTGATAACAAGTATAAACTGGCCTGGAATGCAGTTGCTACTCAGTACTCAATGTTTGTGAAGAGGTGAGCTATCTTCTAACAATATCACCTATGTGGTCTTTGCTATCTTGAAAAGACGCTCATCTTGGTAAACTTGCTCCAACATGCACTTAATTTCTTGAACGTTTTGAGCTTTTAAATTCTATAATAGGTATCAATCTAAAATTGATTTCATCCTGGAGTGACTAGTTGGCTCAGTCAGGTTAAGAGGCTGCCTTCAGCTCAGGTCATGATCCCAGGGTTCAGGGATCAAGCCCTATGGCCGCAGGGCTCCCTGATCTGCAATGAGTCTTCTTCTCCCTCTGCCCACCCAACCCCCAGCTTGTGCTGTTCTCTCTCTGCCAAATAAAATCTTTAAAAAAAAATAAAACTGGGGGCGCCTGGGTGGCTCAGTGGGTTAAAGCCGCTGCCTTCGGCTCGGGTCATGATCCCAGGATCCTGGGATCGAGCCCCGCATCGGGCTCTCTGCTCAGCAGGGAGCCTGCTTCCCTTCCTCTCTCTCTCTCTGCCTGCCTCTCTGCCTACTTGTGATCTCTGTCAAATAAATAAATAAAAATTTAGAAAAAAAAATAAATAAAACTGACTTCATTCTTTCAGTACATCTGCCTGCAAATGAGGACAACAGCAATATTATAAAGCATCTTGTCAGGTACTTTCTCTGTGTCTGCAATATTATGTGCAAAAATGAAGATTATCCAGTGGTAAGTGATGGGTATTACTGGGACAGTTCTTGTATTTTAAACAGCATATACTTCCTCTGCCAGCCTTTGTTTTTACCAAGTTGAAACTGGAAGTACAGTGTAAGTTACCTCCTCAGTTTGCACAAGATTGAAAAGTCTGCAGTGACCTGAAGTAATATGTAATGATTGCAAAATGCATATTCTTTTGCTCTAGGCAAGTACAACTTTTTCCATCTTGATTATGTCAAGACAGAACAAAAGTCTCGATGCAGATGCTACCAGGAAGCAGGCCAGCTACCAGCAAACTTATCAACATGATTCACAGCAGCCATTTTAGCATACAGTCTATTCGCATTTTAGGCTGGGGCCTTCATTTGATTGTTTCTCAAGAGCAATTGAAAATGGATGGTCAGAGCCAGCTGTTGACCAACTTCCTAGAATTCCATAAGAGAATCCCGTCATTATTAATATTATAGCAGGCAGAGGCCAAGGCAAAATGAACAACAGAACCTTATTCTTAAATTTGAGGTAACTTAGCCCAACTTATTTTCTCTAGCTGTATTTAGCATATAAATGACAGTATTTAAAAAGGTCAAATCAAACAGAAAATTCCCCCTTTTACCCATATTGATTTCAAACAGTCACAACACCCCTCTATAGCTTTCAAAAATGGTTCTGAATAAAGGGTACCAAGAATCCCTCCATCTACACCCTCCACTGGGTCTACCAGTTGGCCTAGGATTATTGTAATTATAGTTCAAATAACTTTGATCTTCTTAGATATGAAAGAGAAATAGTGTGAGAAAACACGGCTTTGGAATCAGCAGTTCTTCAAACCTCATTCTCTGTAGAGTGGAAGCTTCCTGAATAAATGCCTAGAAATCAAAATTTAAAAACACACCAACAAAAGTATAAACAATTAAATGCCTACCAAAGAGATGCATTGTGAATCTGGGAGCCTCACCTTCTTTCTAGACTATGTGCACTCATCTCGCTTAAGGTACACTATCAGGATCCAACCCCACATGCTAGGACAGGAAAAGATGACAACCCAGGGTCCAGAGGGATCCACTGACCTCAGAATAAAGGAAAATAAACTCCTCCAGGGTCTTGCAGCTTCCAATTATCCCCTCTCTCATCTGGAGAGAAAATTTGGATTTGCAAGTCATCATTGTCTGCCATTTAGAAGCTCATGAGACCTACCTTTTTTTTTTTTAAAAGAGTTTTAAAAACCGGGGCGCCTGGGTGGCTCAGTGGGTTAAAACCTCTGCCTTCGGCTCAGGTCGTGATCCCAGGGTCCTGGGATGGAGCCCCACGTTGTCGGGCTCTCTGCTCAGCAGGGAGCCTGCTTCTCCCCCCTCTCTCTGCCTGCCTCTCTGCCTACTTGTGATCTCTGTCTGTCAAATAAAGAGAATCTTTAAAAAAAAAAAAGAGTTTTAAAAACCTTGTCTGATTTTTCAACCAGAAGTTATGATGGCAACCACATTTCCAGGGTGAAAACCTTCCGGATATGATTGGATACCTTTCAGTTTGAGACTAAAAGTCTGGATATATCATCCTGGCTGTGGTAAAACTGTATCTGAAAGTCTGTAAAAGTTTCAAAAAGTTGAAGTCATGGCCTTACAGGGATTTTGTCAGTGTATCTCCTATTTAAATAATTCCATGGATTGGAGATGATAAATCAAATACAGAGAAACTAGTGGTCCAGAGCAGTGTGTCATATGGCTGAAGAATGGTGACTATCCCATAAAAAATTATTTAAGGATGGGCATTTTAATTTCTTTTTCCCTACAGTGAATTTCATATATGTATCTGTCTCTGTATTTCCTTTTGTCCCCTGACTAAAGACAATTGTGTGTGTTTAAGAGAAAAATCTTCACTCCTTCCTCACAGAAATTAGCCATGTACAATAATCTATCTGTAATTGTAACACTTTGTGTCTGGCTTCTGGGAGGAGCATTCTCAGAAACTGATACAGAAATCTGTCATTTATGTACACTATATAAATATCTAAACCAGGCGCCTGGGTGGCTCAGTGGGTTAGGCCTGTGCCTTCAGCTCAGGTCATGACTTCAGGGTCCAGGGATCAGAGGGCATCAGGCTCTCTTCTCAGTAAGGAGCCTGCTTCCACCTCTCTCTCTGCCTGCCTCTCTGCCTACCTGTGATCTCTCACTCTCTGTCAAATAAATAAATAAAATCTTTAAAAATAAATAAATATCTAAACCAAAAAGACTTATCATCAAGGTTAAAGAAATAGACTTGTAACAGGCTTTGCATAGCTTAGAGAGCTGAGTTTTCAGCTGACTTCTATAACAATATGAATGAGTCTGTATAAGTATTTAAAATAATAAATTATACATGGAATGAGAAAACAAGAAATGGGATGTGTCTATCTGCTTTTAGCCTTTTCACTTTATGACCTCTAATTATCTCAGAAGTCTGAAGAATTCTTGAGTGCATTCATTGTCCTTTTCTCTCCCTTGTAAGAAGTGAGCAAATCCTATAGACATACACAAATAAGCAAAGTCAAAATGTAATTTTAAAAAAATGTTATGTGTGCTGACATTGAACCTCTAGCTCAACTCACTTATTAACTGGATAAGTCC
This sequence comes from Enhydra lutris kenyoni, assembly GCF_002288905.1. Taxonomy (NCBI): domain Eukaryota; kingdom Metazoa; phylum Chordata; class Mammalia; order Carnivora; family Mustelidae; genus Enhydra; species Enhydra lutris. Next base: position 6,138,297 of record NW_019154137.1, read on the forward strand.
TAGAGAAAACAGCACACAACAAAATAGAGGGGGAAAAAAACTTCAACCATAAACTCCAACATGTGCAAAGTCTACCTTGTCCAAGAGTGTGATATGATTCTTCCACTAGATGAACGTGAAGTATTCTCTAAAGAAATAAATTTAAACACTTCCTCCTACCTCCAGAGAGAGGTAATAAATATGATTATAAAGTCTTAAAATTAAAAGACATTCTGCTCTGTTTAGCTTATTAAGACTAACAAGTGTTGATATAAACCTAGAATAAAAGAACTCAGGAACTCACAGAGGAAAGAAATTAGACTGTTGCTTTAAGTGTACTGACCCTTTAAGAAAACCTCTTCACACAGAGAAACTGCCAATTCAGAAACTGAGAAGTTGAGACAATGAAATGGTTGGAAAAAGAAAGAAAAGAAACAAAAAAAGAAGGAAAGGGACGGGAAGGGGAAGGGGTAGGGAAAGAGAGGGAAAGGAAAGGGGAAGGGGAGGGAAAGGAGAGGGGAAGGGGAGGAGAGGGGAAGGGGAGGGGAGGGGAAGGGGAGGGGAGAGGAAGGGGAGGGGAGAGGAACCTCTTCACACACAGAAACTGCCAATTCAGAAATTGACAAGCTGAAACAGTCAAATAGTTGGATAAGATAAGAAAAGGAAAGGAAAGGAAAAAGGAAAGAAAGAAGGGAAGGGGAGGGGATGGGGGAGAAGAGAAGAGAAAACAAAAAGAAAAAAAAGAAAAGAAAAGAAGAGGAAGGGAAGGGAGGGAGGGAAGGAAGGAAGGAAGGAAGGAAGGAAAGGAAAGGAAAGGAAGAAAGGAAGCAAGAAAGAAAGAGGAGGAAAAACATATCAAGCTAGCAACTAGTAATCACAAAAAAGCACTACTGAAAATTTCCGTGAAGCATTTTTAATATTTTAATTAAAAATTAACATACATTTCTAAGTTCATCTAATATTCTCTATCAAAATGAATCCTCCCACAAATCAGTGATTTAATAAATTGTTTTTAAAAAGTTAAATGCCTTCTCCCTGATTTTATTACATTGAAGAATATAATGCAAGTGTAATATTGCATTATATAAATGCAACAATTTTTAAAGAAATTAAAATAGAGCCAGAAAAAGTGAAAATACTTGGTCACCATAAAAGTTCATTAATTGACTCATTAATATATAAATGTATTTGTTCTTCATAAAATTTAGATTACAAGGGAAAATACAGGCAATTAAAAGTCTTACAATATGCTTCTAAGATTAACTTCTAAACTACGGTTATTGTGATTGTATATCATTGTTTAGTACATGCATTTGGGTATGTACATATTGAAGTCTATTAAAACGATCTAAGTTTAAAAACAGAAGATATGTATAGTAGAGGACTGGTAACTCAGAAAGAGAAGTGGTTTTTGAGTATATGGTTTGCTCTCAACCATGACGGTATAAAATGTTATTTACTTTCACATGTTCTACCCAGATGGCAAAAGTTTGTTTTTCTCACCCCACCCAAATACAATCACTCAAAAAGAATTTGTTAGTGTTCTTGTTTTTGTGCTGATTTTGCATACTTTAAAACTATAAATGATTGTATTAAATAAATAGAGGAAGGGCTTCCAGTTATAAAGTAGCTGAAATTACTATTTTTTCTTTCAGTTATTACAAAGTATTTTTTCCTGATTAATAAGACAGACAAGGCTATGGCCATTTCCTTTTTGGGGTATCTGTATTAACTGGAAACTCTTGTTGATGTTGCCCTTCTCTGAGACAAGCCACAAATTCAGAGATCCAAGGAACTAAAATTATGAAGGTTTTTTTTAATACCTAAATTATTGTTGTCACTTCCAAATGGCCACTAGGTAGCACCAAAGGCCTGCTCCTCCACTTTATAACCTATTGCAAAACACAACAAAGAAGATGCTAGAAATAATTAGGTGTGTTTGAGATCCTTTAAACTTCTCAACCACTATTTTTTCAAATATTTTTCTTCCCTTTTTCCTCATCCCTTTATGGGATATCAATTACACATACATTGGACTGTTGTCTCCCCATTTTTCTTCAGTCTTCTGTCTCTGCTCTTCAAATTTATATATGTATGAAATATATATATGAAATCAAGTCCACTAATTCTTCTGCCATCTCCAATGTGTTGTTGAGCCCCTCTAGTAAACTTCTGTTATTGTATTTTTCAGCTCTAAAATATCTATTTGTTTTTTGTGGTAGATTCAATATCCCTATGGTCATGTTCTCATTCATTGATAACACATTTTCCTTTAATTCTTTGAAAATTTTCCTTTAATTCTTTGAATGTTCAAGCAGATTCATAATAGATAAGTCTTTGTCGGCTAAGTCTGATATTTGGACCGACTTAGAATTAAGTGGACTGTCTTTTCCCCTAGGCCTGAGTCTTACTTTTCTGTTTCCGTCAATGTCCGGTATTTTTGGTTGAAAATTAGACATTACAGAAAATATGTTGCAGTGACTCTGGATTCTGATGTATTCTTATAATTACTGGATTTTTATTCTAGTAGACAGTTAATGTGCCTGAATTCAAGCTGCAAATTTTGTGTTCTTTGTGGTATGCAGCAAATGAAATATTTGCTTTGTTCTTAGAGCTATCCACTTCGATTTGTAGCCTGACTTCCTTTGGAGTCTCCCATGGGCCTGTGTAATTTGACAGGTAGCCAAGAATTTGGACAGAGATGAGGCTCAGTCTTTCTGTGGCTTCCTTGCCTCTAAGGTTTTACACCTAATTACCAGCTGTCCTGCTAGCCTTATACTCTATTAGCACTGCAAGTCCATAGGCTTCAGTTTTCTGCTGCCTCCATCTAAGCACAGATGGGAATACATTCAGTTAAAAAGGGGGGGGGCACTTCTAGATATATACTCCAAAGAACTGAAGACAGATACTCAAATAATTACATGTGCTTACATGTTCGTAGCAGCACTATTTACAGTAGCGAAGAGATTGAAACAGCCCAATGTCCATCAATGGATGAATGGATAAACAAATTGTGGTATATTCAGACAGTGGGCTATTATTTGCTCACAACAAAGGAATGAAGTACTGATCTCTGCCACAACTTGGATGACTGTAAGTGCAACATTATGCTAAGTGAAAGAAGCCCCACAATGAAGTCACATATTATATGAATCCATTTATATGAAATACCTGAAATAGATAAATCCATAGACATAGAATGCAGATTGGTGATTGTAAGGGGGCCAGGGGGAGGGCAACTAAGGAGAAACCACTTAATGGATAAGAACTTTTACTTTGGAGTGATGAAAATATTTTGGAATGAAATAGAGGTGGTGATTTCACAACATGTATGTATTAAATGCCATTGAATTGTCAACTTTCAAATAATGTGTGAATTTCACTTCAATAAGTTATTTTTAAAATTATTTTTCACATCACTAGCCATTAAAGAAATGCAAATTAAGACTACAATGAAATATAAATACACACCTATTAGAACAGCTAAAATTAAAAAGTGACAATACCAAATGCTGGCAAAATATATGGAACAATGGGATCTCTCATACATTACTGGTGGGACTATGAAATCAAGGATCATAGTTTGGCAGTTTCTTATGAAACTAAACATTCAACTACCATACAACCCAGCAATTATATTCCTGGGCATTTATCCCAGAAAAGTGAAAATTTACATCTACACAAAAACCTGCACATGAACCTTCACAGCAGCTTTATTTGTAATAGCCAAAAACTGCAAACCACCAAAATATCCCTCAATAAGGGAATGGTTAAATAAACTGTGGTATATCTGTTCCATGAAATATTAACCAGAAATAAAAAGGCATGAAATATTGAAAACACGTGAATCTCGAGGGAATTATGCTAAGTGAAAGAAAGCCAATCTCACAGCGTCAAAAAAATCCACATGCTATATTATTCCACTTACATAACATTCTCCATGTAACAAAATTGCAGCGATGGAAAAGAGATTAGTGGTTATCAGAGGTTAGGGATGGTGGGGAAGGGAGGGGTGAATATCACTAATTAAAGAGTAGCACAAGGGAGATATTTATGCAGGATAGTTCGGCACATTGGTTGTGCTGGTATTTACCCTAATCTAAATACACGACAAAATGGCACAGAACTAGACATGCATTCTATCTATGTTAATTTCCTGGTGTTACACTGTACCATAGTTATGTAAGATGTAACCATTGGGGGAAATTGGGAGAAGGGTACACAGACCTCTCTGTACTATTTTTTTGAATTTTCCTGTGGATTTGTAATTGTTTCCAAATAAAAAAGGTTTTAAAAAAGTAAAATAAACTTCAATAAAGTTGATTTTTTAAAATATAAATAAAAAATTTTAACAAGTTAAACCAAACAGGGGCTTCTAAGCATCTGACTCTTGATTTCAGCTCAGGTCATGATCTCAGGGTCCTGAAATCAAGCCCCACATCAGGCTCTGTGTTCAGGGCAGAGTGTGCTTGGGATTCTCTCCCCCTCTTTCTGTCCCTCCTGCTTGTGCTATCTCTCTCTCAAATAAATAAGTAAATCTTTAAAAAAAAAAAGTTAGGGGTGCATGGGTGGCTCATTTGGTTAGCATCTGCCTTCAGCTCAGGTCATGATCTCAGGGTCCTGTGATCAAGCCCCACATTGGGCTCCCCACTCCTCAGGGACTCTGCCTCTCCCTCTGCCCCTCCCCTGTGGCTCATGCTCTCTCTCTCAAATAAATAAAATCGTTTTTTAAAAATTAATTTTAATTAAAATTATTTTTAAAAAGTTAAACCAGGGGCGCCTGGGTGGCTCAGCGGGTTAAAGCCTCTGCCTTCAGCTCAGGTCATGATCCCGGAGTTCTGGGACCGAGCCCCGCATCGGGCTCTCTGCTCGGCGGGGAGCCTGCTTCCTCCTCTCTCTCTGCCTGCCTCTCTGCCTACTTGTGATCTCTCTCTGTCAAATAAATAAATAAAATCTTTTAAAAAAAGATAAAATAAAAAATAAAAAGTTACACCAAAAACCTATCCCAAAAAAGTCAGCAAATACACAGAACTTGCTCTATGTAGCTCCATATTTCAAGTGTAGATTTCTCTCTGATGTTAACCTATTTTAATGTTGGGTCTCCTGAATCTTCTCTTACACATGCATAGTTTAGCTGTCAAGATTTGACACATGCATAGTTTAGCTGTCAAGATTTGGGCAGAATTTATATTTGGGATTTGTGTCTCATTCTTTCTATACTTCTCTTGCTACCAGAATTTCCCTCTTCAAATTTCCAGCTGATTTTCCAGCCCCAAAAGGTACCTTGAGCCAATAAGGCTGTGTTTTTCCACTGCAATTTCTTCCAGCCATAGCCATGGGGATCAGGAAAGGTCTTCAGACCAGAAAGCCACAAATTCACAACTCACTCCTTGCAGTTGTGGTGTTCTTTTCTTCTGATTTTGGGCACTTCCCAGTGTCTTTTTTAAAGAAGTTTTTAAAATCAATTTTTTTTTAAAGATTTTATTTATTTATTTGACAGAGAGAAATCACAAGTAGGCAGAGAGGCAGGCAGAGAGAGAGGAGGAAGCAGGCTCCCTGCTGAGCAGAAAGCCCGATGTGGGGCTTGAACCCAGGACCTGGGATCATGAGCTGAGCCGAAGGCAGCGGCCCAACCCACTGAGCCACCCAGGCGCCCCTAAAATCAATTTTTAAAATTGTTATCTGCAATAAGTTACATATGACCACTTCATTCCCTCACAATTACTTGAAGCCTCCGTTTTAGAATTTAAAATTATATCATTATTTAAGAGCTTTCTTGTCATCAAATGCACAATATTACAAAAGTTTCCAAATAAAGGGAAGCTCCAATTCCACCAGTATTTTTTATAGGTCAAATGTTGTTACATGCAGAGAATTTTTTTTTTTTTTGACAGAGAGAGAGAGATCGCAAGAAGGCAGAGAGATAGGAAGAGAGGCAGGAAGAGAAGGAGGGGGGAGCAGGCTCCCCGCTGAGCAGAGAGCCTGATGCGGGTCTCGATCCCAGGACCCTGAGATCATGACCTGAGCCGAAGGCAGAGGGCTAACCCACTGAGCCATCCAGGCAGCCCCATGTTCTTAATATGTATATCCCAGCTACTGTATCCCTCAGGATGGACAGAAGCATAATCAAGTTCATATGCACTGTCCAAAAACTGACCTTTTTGGAGTATTTATTGAAATATAACTGAAATATTTTATTGAAACATAACTGAAATATTTTATTGAAACATAATTTATTGAATATAATTCACATACCACATAATTCAAACTTAAATTGTAAAATTCAATGCCATTTTCAGTATATAGAAAGAATTTTGCAATCAGTACCATAATCAATTTTAGAACACTTCATCACCCCTAAGAAAAAACCCAGTACCTTTAGCTACATCATTCCCCTTAATTCCCTCAGAACTAGACAACCACTTTCAATATCTATCAAGCTGCCTATTTTGGACATTTTATATCACATAAATCATATAATATGTAGTCTTTTGAGACTAGAGTCTGTCACTTAGCATAACATTTTCAAGGTTCATTCATGTTATAACTTCATTCATTTTTATGACCAAGTAGTATTCCATAGTATGGATATACCCTATTTTGTTTATTCATCCATCAACTGATGATGATCTTCATTTTTTATGAATAATGTTGCCATAAGCATCTGTGTATAGATTTCTGTGTGGAAGAATATTTTCAATTCTCTTGGGTATATACCTAGGAGTAGAACTGATAGATCAAATTATAATTCTATGCTTAACCATTTGAGGAACAGCCATTCTTTTCCAAAGTGTCTGCACCATTTTACATTCCCAACAGCATATGAAAGTTCTCATTTCTCAGCATCCTGGTCAACATTTGTTATTACCTGTCTTTTTTTTTTTTTTTTTAGATATTTGTACCTGTTTTTTTTATTATAGCCATTCTACTTGGTGTTAAGTGGTGTCTCGCTGTGGTTTTTTTTTTTTTTTAAGATTTTTATTTATTTATTTGTCAGAGAGAGAGAGAGAGCGAGCGAGCACAGGCAGACAGAGTGGCAGGCAGAGGCAGAGGGAGAAGCAGGCTCCCCACAGAACAAGGAGCCCAATGTGGGACTCGATCCCAGGACGCTTGGATCATGACCTGAGCCGAAGGCAGCGGCTTAACCAACTGAGCCACCCAGGCGTCCCATCGCTGTGGTTTTGATTTGCATTTGTCTGATAGCTAATGCTGTTGAGCATCTTTTTTGTTGGCTTATTGGCCATTTCTGTATCTTCTTTGGAAAAATCATTTCAGATCATTTGCCCATTTTTTAATTGGAACTGTGTTAGGAATTGGGTTGAAACTATAGACCAGTTGGGAAAGGCTATCTTAATGAATATAGGATGTCTTTGTATTTATTTACTTCATGTTTCATTTCTTTCAATAATTTTTTAAGGATTTTATTTATTTGACAGAGATCACAAGTAGGCAGAGAGACCAATGTGGGGCTCGATCCCAGGACCCTGAGATCATGACCTGTGCTGAAGGCAAAGGCTTAACCCACTAAGCCACCCAGGCACCCCTCAATGTTTTATACTCCTAAAAATACAAGGTTTACACTTCTGTTAAATTTATTCCTACATATTTTAATCTTTTGATGCTATTATAAATGGAATTGTTTTCTTAATTTCATTTCAGGTTGCTCATTGCCATTGTATAAAAATATAATTGATTTTTGTAAATTAATTCTGTACCCTCCAATTTTGTGGAACTCTTTTATTCATTCTAATAGTTACTAGTAGATTCCTTAGGATTTTCTATATGCCAAATCTTGTCACCTATAAATTGAGATAGTTTTACTCCTTCCTTCACAATTCAGATACCTTTAATTTCACTGTTTTGTCTACTTGCTCTGGCTAGAACCCTTAGTACAGTGTTGAATAGAAGCAGAGAGAGCGGACATTCTTGTCTTGTTCCTTACCTTAAGAGGAAATCATAGTGGCTTGCAACCTTAATTTTTTGTTCATATTACATGTAAGCTGGGGCCTTATGGCAGGTCAGTTTCCACTGTGCTCAGTTCTTCTTAGCCTTACTCCATAGACATAAACGTCTTCTCATTATAGGACCCAGCCTGAGGACTTACCTGGGCTATACTATTGTCTTTGTTAAGGCCTAAACAAGAGGTTAAGCCAAACCACATAATCACTTTAAACCTCTACTTGGATGTGGCATGTCATATCCATGGACACTCTATTGCCAAAATGTCACCTATGCCCAAATTCAAATCTGTACTCCTCCCACAAGAGGCATGGCGAGTCACCTGGCAATAGGCAGGGATACATAATCCTCTTACAGAAAGGTGGGGAGTAAATAACTGTGAACAATATCATCTACCCTTCGAGGCTATATCTAATTTCCATTACCTCTAAGAATTAGAGAAAACAATTAAGAAATAAGCCCAACTAATTTTCTTGACACAAAACCACAATAAGATCAGTTTTGTTGTGTGTGCCAAAGACCACTCTTAAGAAATTGTCCAGTCACATAAGACTATATAAGAAAACTTAATCTAAAACTTGAAAATAAGGAAAAATGATGATTGCAAAATTTATTAAATACCATGGCAGCACATTTTCTAATAAGCCTGTCAGTTATCTCACTCTAGGTTTGTAACTTTGACTACCCACAACTGATTAAGGTCCAAAGAACTTTAGTCTTATAACACGCAAAAAACTACCAAGGTATGATTTACTTTTTGGAGAGTTCTTCGTTCAGTAAATAACCCCAAGAGTTTCAGTTTATTGCACTATAAAACATTAGTCAGTTTTTAATCTGACTTAAGTCATCTTATTTCGGCATTCTTATCTGAACTGATTAAATGAATCCCTGTTTTTCAAACGCTCTTTGAAGAAGCGTTCTTGTGTATCTGCTGATTCTTTCATTAATTGGTTGAATAAAACTTTGACATGTGCTAATGAATTACTTTGTCTGAGGTTTGTGCTTTTGTGCTTTTATAGACATCACCAACCCTAAGCAATTTTCCCTGAACCCCTCTTCCTCCAGCCTCTCTCACTCAGCCTGTGCTCCCACACCCCACATCCTACATGAACAATCAACATTTGTAGAGTGAATGATTGCTCTGTAATTGTTACATGGTGACAACAAATAACCAAAATGAAAAAAAAAATGAAGTAAGAAAATTTGGTTTCTAGAATTCAGGGGGGAATATCACAATAGCCATGGAAAAAAATTAGAGAAAATCTAGCAGCCCTCACTTTTAGGAAGGCCAATATATGTAATTTAAATTTAGAATACAAGAATACACCTTTCCTGAAGCTTCTTTGTTTTATGAAATAATTCACCAGAGTTCCCTAAAACAATAGAATCTCCTTCTGTGTTTAAGTACCTCTTATTTACTATCTGACTGGGTTGGTTTTATGTGTTGACAAATGAAGATCAGAAGTGAAAATGTTGTCAATAAGAAAATTATTTGATTTATATATGTGTACACTCTAAAGCTCTTTCCAGGAACATATTTATTGTGTAAAGTGAACCAGGAATACCTAGGGTAGTGAAGAAGTTTAGCTTACAGGCTACTAGATCTCTGACCTAAAGGCCTTTGGTTAAAAAGGGTGGGAGACAGAAAATGAATGTTACTATGCTTCATTTTAGCACCTATAAAAATGTTTGCCATCTTGGGGCACCTGGCTGACTCAAGTCGGAAGAGCATGTGACTCTTGATCTCAGGGTCATGAGTTCAAGCCCCACCTTGGGTGCAGAGATTACTAAAAAATAAATCAACAAACTTAAAATGCTTGCCATCTTACTTCACTTCCTCCCTGACCAAGCCCGCTCTCCCTCCCTGCTAAAACAAAGTGTCCTACCATCCTTCCTCAAAAAAAAAAAAAAAAAAAAAAAAAAACTGTTGGGGCGCCTGGATGGCTCAGTGGGTTAAAGCCTCTGCCTTCAGCTCAGGTCAGGATCCCAGGATTCTGGGATCAAGTCCTGAATTGGGATCTCTGCTCGGCAGGGAGCCTGCTTCCCCGTTTCTCTCTGCCTGCCTCTCTGCCTACTTGTGATCTCTGTCTGTCAAATAAATAAATAAAATCTTTTTAAAAATACTGTTAACAATGCTAATATCTACCTAAGCTACATGAATCAGAATTTTAATGGAAATTCATTTGCCACTTTAATTTTAGCATGTATCTCGGTTAAGCCACTGAATATGTTCAAATGCTGGAGGTAAGTGGAACTTTTGTTAACTGAACTATGGTTTAAAAACGTCCTATGGTTTAAAAATGGCCTAAGGAAGCTTTCTTACTAACCGTAAAAACAAATCAATTATTTCATACCTCAGCAGCTATTTCACCAAGACAAAGAATGCAAAGTATTTCTTACTTTGAGAAAGAGTTTAAACTCTATTTGGGCCAGTAGGCAGAGTCAGAATTTTCCTGAACATATCCCACAGGGAACAGTGAGATATGGCTCTTAAAATATTCCTAATGACTTCATCTTTCAACATACCAGCTCTAAAATAATTGGGAGTTGACAGGATGAAAGGTCCCTCTGGCAGATATCTTTACCCATAATGTTCTTTCTTCAAAGGTTAGCCTATTCTGGTTCTTAAGACACTAGACATCTACATTTTATGTCTGCCAACAAAGTTGAACAATGAAAGAGACCCTGGGAAATCTGTCACATAAATTGCCTCAATGAGTGTTATTTTGATTATAAAGAGAAAAAAATGTATTTGAAAAAATTGAACTCCAATATTTTTTAAGTTGCTCTAAACTAGTATCTTTCCCAAAATAATGACACTACCACCAAAATAAAGTAACCAGAAATAATTTTCTTTTTAAATTTTTTTTTATTTTTTAAATTTTTTAAAAGATTTTATTTATTTATTTGACAGAGAAAGATCACAAGCAGAGAGCCCGATGCAGGGCTCCATCCCAGGACCCTGAGATCATGACCTGAGCTGAAGGCAGAGGCTTAACCCACTGAGCCATCCAGGCGCCCCAAGAATTTTCTTTTTTTAAAAAAAGACTTTATTTATTTGTCAGAGAGAGAGAGAGAGAACACAAGCAGGGGAAGGAGCAGAGAGAGAAGAAGAAGCAGGCTCCCCACTGAGCAGGGAGCCCAATGCAGGGCTCCATCCCAAGACCTAGGATCATGAGGCGAGCCAAAGGCAGACGTTTAACCGATTGAGCCACCCAGGCCCCCCCAGAAAGAATTTTTTTTAGCCAATTCATATTCCATCAAAAATAATTATATCAACATTGAGGGGTCTCGGTGGCTCAGCTGGTTAAGTGTCCGACTCTTGATTTCAGTTCAAGTCATGATTGCGGGGTTGTGAGATTGAGTCCCATGTTGGGTTCATGAGCTGGCCATGGAGCCTGCTTAAGATTCTCTCTCTCTCCCTTTCCCTCTGCTCCTCTCTCTCTCTAAAAAAAATAGTAAGAAATAAATAAAAATTTAGTAATAATTATATTAACCTTGAAAAGAAAAACCTTCTCTGCTATTTGTCCAGAGTTAAAGAAAAGCAGTGGCACTCATAGTTATATACAGACAATCTGGAAATCTCTTTACTTGGGGTTCCTGGTGAAAAAAGCATGGATGAATTAGCCTACCAATCATCTCTAATTTTTCAATGGGTTGTGTTCCAAAATTTATTTGCATGTCAACTGTTGGGAAATCAGAACATATTTTCCTATAACAAAGGGTGGTGAGGGTCTTGGACCAGCTTGCAAAAGCCTACAGATTATAAATCTACCCCAACCATGGAGCTACCTCAGAACAAATCTACTGACTGAGCCAGCCAGGCACCCCTGGGTCAAGTATTTATTGAGTACCCTATGCCATGTGGTAGGTGCTGGCATTAAACAAAAGTCCTGCGCTTCTGAAGCTTATTGTCTAGATGAGTATTGAAGAATCCACAGAAACCAAACAAATCCTCAATGAAGAAGCAAAAGATGGGAAAGCACAACTGTTCCCAATCCACTACCAATTAGACTTCCAAATCAGCCACCTCATCTTTTGGAAGTGAATAAAATATAAAATATGACCAAGTCAACTACTGCAAAGGTCAAACAATTAAATATCAATTGTGACATATTTCTCTTACAATGAAACTGAAGGAAAGCAGCAAATACAAAAACCAGAAGCTTAACTTCACAAAGTGGTACAAGATAAAACCACCAACTGGGCCAAGTCCCTTTGGGCAATATTCCCATCTCTCCTTTCACCTTTAAGTAGCCATCCGAGCTGCCCACCATGGTACTCTCCCAGCATCAGGCTGCAGCCCTTTCTCTGACTTTTACCTAAAAAAAACTCTCAACGTTTTCCTAGGGAATATGGGAGCACGATGGGGTCAGCAGAAATCATTTGTGCTTCAGTGCTTGTGAGAAAATTGACCCCTCCCATAATGCCTTTCTTAACGGATATGCGCATCTCCAGAAGTTCCTATAAAATCCTTAATTGTGAGAATTTCACACACCACAGCAGGCCAGTAGGGAAGAGATATTTTGGAACCAGGGCCTTTCAGTGCCCATTCAAACTACTCCTGTAGACGACTACCTAACTCACCTGTGTATGTACATAATAGCTCCAGAACCAAAAACCTTTGCAGAGTTCACATCCTAAGGAGTTCTCTGTCCTTTGATTTAAAAAAATTATTGAGCTCTATATAAACATGTGCCAAGCATCAATGGAATAAACTGTCTCATTTGGGGCGCCTGAGTGGCTCACTTGGTCGAGCTTCTAATGTTGCCTCGGGTCATGATCTCAGGGTCCTGGGATGCCTGGGTGGCTCAGTCGTTAAGTGTCTGCCTTTGGCTCAGGTCATGATCCCGGGGCCCTGGGATCAAGTCCCACATCGGGTTCCCTGCTCAGCGGGAAGCCTGATTCTCCCTTTGCCTGCCACCCCCCCCCCCCCCGTTTATGCCTTCTTTCTCTGTCAATAGAGAAATAAAATCTTTTTTAAAAAAGTGATCTCAGCGTCCTGGGATCAAGCCTCCCTTCAAGCTCTGCACCCAGCATAGAGTCTGCTTGTCCCTCTCCCTCTGCTCCTCCCCCTGCTTGTGCACACACTCTCTCTCAAACAAATAAATCTTTTAAAATATTATCTCATTTAATCCCTAGGAGTACCTTATGAAATGGCTGTTATTATTAGCCTCATTTTACCAATGAGGAAACTGAAGGACCATCCACCTAAAAGAAGGCAGGAAAAAAAGGAAGATATGATGGGACAAATAGAAAACAAATAGCAAGATGTCAGATTTAAATCTGATCATATCAATAATGACATTAAATGCATTGTCTATATACCCCAATTAAAAGGCAGAGATTGCTGGGGCACCTGGCTGACTCGGTAGAGCATACAACTTTTGATCTCAGGGTCATGAGTTTTGAGCCCCATGCTGGCATGAAGATCACAGATAGATAGACAGACAGACAGAAAGACACAGACAGATAGATGCGCCTGGGAGGTGCAGTCAGTTGGGTGTCTGACTCTTGATTTCTGCTCAGGTCATAATCTTGGGGTCATGGGATAGGGCCCCACATCAGGCTCCCTGCTTGGATGGGAGCCTGCTTGAGATTCTCTCTCTCTCCCTCCTTCCCTCCCCCCTTCACACATGCATGCTTTCTCTCTCTCTCAAATAAATAAATAAATCTTAACTATTTTTTTAAAGGCGGAGACTATCAACTTGGATTAATAAGCAAGAAATCCACTTTCAATATTAAAAAAAAAAGAATGGAAAAAATATACCCTGCAAATGGAATCAGAAGAAAGCTAGAGGGTGCCTGGGTGGCTCAGATGTTTAAGTGTCTGTCTTCGGCTCAGGTCATGATCCTGGAGTCCTGGGATCGAGTCCTGCATCAGGCTCCCTGCTCGGCGGGGAGCCTGCTTCTCCCTCTCTCTCTACTGCTCCCCTGCTTGTGCTCTTTCTCTCTCTCAAATAAATAAATAAAATCTTTAAAAAAAAGAAAGCTAGACAAACATTAATTTTGACATGAATTTTAGAATAAGGAATATTATCAGAAATAAAGAGGAATATTTCATTTTGATAAAGGGGTCAATTCACCAAGAGTATATAATCCCAAATATGCATGCACCTAATCACAAAGTTTCAAAATACATGAAACAAAAACTGACAAAACCAAAACATGAAATAAGATAAATCCACAATTATAATTATAAATTACAATACACCTCTCTCAATAACTGGCAGACCAAGCAGACAGAAAATCAGCAAGGACACGGAAGATTTGGAACACCACTAACCAACTTGACCTAACTGGCATTTATAGACTACATCCAACAAAAATGGAATACACATTCTTTTCAAGTGTACATGGAATATTCAGCATGGTAGACCAGCTATTGAGCCATAAAATAAGCCTCAGTAAATGCAAGAGAATTTAATCCAAAGTATGTTCTTCGAGCCACAGAACCAAACTAGGTATCAATAACAGAAGGGTATCTGGGAAATTTTGCAAATATTTGGAAATTAAAACGCTTCTAAATAACACATGGGTCAAAGAATATCATAAGTTGGAAAACATTTTGAGCTGAATGGAAACGAAAATACCACATATTAAAATTGTGGGATGCAGCCAGAGCAGTGGTTAGGGAGAAATTTATAGCATTGAGTTATTAAAAACTTATGCAACCCCCTCCCACAAACATCGATATAATGCAAGGAAAAGTAAGGAATGGAGAACAAAACCCAGCCCTGAACACAACAACCATAGAAAAGTCAATCACTGCAGATGAAAGTTAAAGATTCTTGAAAGTACAATTAGTATCAAAAGCAGCCCTGAACTCCAAACATCTTACCTTAGTAGTTGATGCTTGTTGACAACATATGTCTAGGTTAACAAGAGGTTAGATCCAGGAAGGTCACTGAAGGTAGGCTGGAGAAGGCAGGGGGTCAGAGTGAACAAGAGCAGCATGGGCTAGCAGAGTTGATGAACTCTGATCCCAGGAAAGAGGCTGCTGCTCTTATCTTTAAAATACTTCTTGCCAAAGATGAGTTTTCCCTGGAGCCTAATACTTACTACCCTCAGAAATAAGAAGCCTCTGAATGGGTTGTTTCTACTTGAGGTGAGAACAGAGATGGGGCACCTGAGTGGCTCAGTGGGTTAAAGCCTATGCCTTAGGCTCAGGTTATGCTCCCAGGGTCCTGGGTTCTCCTGGGTTAGCATCGGGTTCTCTGCTCAGCCGGGAGCCTGCTTCCCTTCCTCTCTCTCTGCCTACTTGTGATCTCTGTCTGTGAGATAAATAAATAAAATCTTTAAAAAAAAAAAAGAGGTAAGAACAGAGATGTCAGGATTGCAGGCTGGTTAAACTCTGTAATTCCCAAATATTGTCCCTACATTACAATCACCTGAGGAACTATGTTAAAAAATATTCCAGGCCCCCACTCCAAAATAATCTAATTCAGTATATTTGGAATGTGGAACCTAAAGTTTCCCAATTAATTCTAATCCTGATGATTCCCAGTTTGCAAACTACTTGTATAAATATTATTACTATTATCACTAGTAATATTAGCAATAAATATTATCACTATATATCACTAATAATATTAGCAATAAAAATTGCTAACAGTTACTGAGTACCTGTCACAACTAGGTCTTCTTTATGTGCCTTAATGTATTGTTAGATTTAATTCATTAACAAAAGGGCACTGTGAAGACCACGTGAGGAAGTTTAAGTGGTGCTCATCCCCACTCAGAGGAAACAGATAAGGGAAATCATCTTGACACAGAGGCAGTAACTTTTCAATTACCTGTAAAGATATGAAAAATGTGATTAACACTGATTGATTAAAGCAATAAAAGATTGGTGATGTCAGACTCAGTCATGAAAAAAGACAAAAAAAGGCAAAAGTCTTGAGGCAGCATGGAACAGTATCCAAAGAGGAAGTATTTGCCTTTCAAGTATGATCCAATCCTGCGCTAGCAGAACGGGTTGGCTTCAAGGATTCTGCACTATACCAAAAATGGGTCTGAATTCCAAGTTCAACATTCTCTCACCCGAGAGAATGGCTTCTTGACCATCCAATCCTTCCTGAAGTCTTCCCAAATCAACCTATTGAGAGCAAGACTTCCTAAATCACACCTAGTCTGAGGTCATTCTTACCCTGAGTACTCACCATCATCTTAAAATGTAACAGGACCCCAGTTGCATGTGATATGAATACCTTACTCATTTTACATTTCATTTCCTGCTTGTATCTTGTAAGCATGATCTTTTCTCTATTATTTGTGTCCTGGATGGATCAATTATCCTGGAAAGTGCAAAAGTTTTCTCATAATAGTAACTAGCAGTGGCATATCTAATTACAATTCCTAAATGTACTTTGATAATGATGATCTGTGTAACCCTAGGAGATAACTATCCTAACAGACTGCATGAAATCCTAATTTGATCATGAAGGACTTGAATATAGTACAATAATATCATTCCAGTTAAAATGTGGGAACATGGGTGATAGTAGCTCTTTATCAGTTTGATAGTCAAATCCAAGGACATCTAGCTGTCATATGACAAAAATCAGAGGTTTTAAGCTAGCGATTAAGTACCAGGTCATTTTCTAGCTCCTATCCCTTAAATAAAGGCTACTTCTGACTTGCAATGATGCCATTTAGGTGCCCTGTGTTCAAAATCTTCCTTTCTTCTTCCACTAAACACCCCCATTTCACAACACATCAAAGGAATTAAGCTTTGTTAGTCTGACTGATGTGGAACTGGTCATTAGAGCTTAAAACAGTACCTAAGAATCAGAAATAAAAAGCAATTATCCTTACACACTAATACAGATCTTCTCAGGTTGTCACACTTCCTTCAGTCACATTTCCAATATCCCTTCTATTGTCATTCTTAGTTATCATATCAATTTGCATTTATAAATACAACAATCTGTATGCAACTAGCATTAATTAGCATCTCTTAAGCAGCTCCTCTTTATTCTCAACTCTAGGCCCAGTAAAATCTTTGGCCCTGACAATGTCTCTAGAAATGTTGCTTCAATTAAAAAAAAAAACATTTAAACCATGCTTCTGAGAAGTGATAAGATAGAACATTAAATGGCTCTAATATTATAAGCTCCATTCTACCTAAAAGGCAGCCTTAGAGATCAGTATCCATAAAAACAAAATACCAAAGGCCAGGCACAGCTTTTAAACTAATGAGATCTTGTTTATCTTACTTGTATCATGGAAATCAAACTACGGTCATGTGAATTTCCTGATCTTTACAAACATGCTTATGAAAAGTAAGGCCATCATAAATCATAGTTTAGAAAACCTGTCCTGAATAATCGAAAACGTTTTCCTGGACAAACCAAATCATCAGAGACCTGGGTGCCTGGCCCACGTATTTTGGTGTCCTTGTAGAAATATACTCACCAGGATGAGTTGAGGTGTTGGCCATCAGCTAGTATTTAGGGCCACTACAAGATACAACCCTTTTTGTTTTGTTTACTGGAAAGACAGGACTTTTTTCTTACATGAATGCAAGATACATCCCTTTGTTTTGTTTACTGGGAAGACAGGGTTTTTTTCTTACGTGAGCGCAAAAGAAAAGTTTCTTTTGGGCTACATTACCAGAAAATGTTCTTCTCCATGACTAGCTTTTTATTTAATGGACACTGTAATTCCTGTAACTAAGAAATCACACCTTCTCTGTGTGGCCTAACAGGTTTCTCAGAACTGATTCATTGCCCAGGTGTACATGACATTTTAGGGTGTTAAATTCATTTTAGGTATTAATTCCACCCAAACAAATGTTCTCATTTACTTCTTAAATATTGTACAGTATGTTTTTTCATAAATCCTATTTGGAAAATGGCAGGGTAGAAATAAAACAATTACACAATTGCTGGAAAAAAAAATAAGGCTGCTAGAAATTTCCATTTGTCTAAGCTGCTTCCAGACTAAGGTGCTTCCAGGAAATAGAAAATAGCCCTGTAGCATGGACCAGTGATTTTCCAACAATAAACTACAAATCACTTGTATACTGACAAAGCAAGATACTCTAACTTTTGCCCCTACCGTTTTAAGACAACACAGATGGACAGACGACGGTCTTCCAACTTCTCACCAGCTCAAGAGAGACAGGTCCAGGGTTACTTGTATGTGTTTACATACAGTTCTTTGGATCAAGACCCAGAAAAAAAACTTGCCAACTTAAAATCTTTTTGAGAACTGAAAGCTAGAAAAACACACATACCACAAAAATTTCGGTTGGAGGGGGTGGTCCTATAGATATCCTCCATTTATGATCCTAAAGGTAAGAACTCCTTTTTAAAAGATGGCAAGCTTAAGACACCAGTCACTACAGCTCAGATCCTAGTTCCTGAGAGAGAAATCCTGTATTACATGATTTTCATTTAAAAGGCTCAAAGCTTGGGGGGGTGGGGTGATTAGGGATGGCACCTGCTCGTATTATTTAGTAATAAAATATTCATAGTGTGGTAACTGCCTCAAAATATTCTGCTTTGCACCTCTTCATTCTACATGATCCCTCTATATAGAGAACAATAAACTCTGCACCACCCAGATTTAGATTTCCTAGGAGGACCTCCCTCCATCCAACATTATTTGTTTGCCTCCATTGACTAGAATGGAAGTTACATTAGGGTAGCAGGGACTTTGTATTGCTCAGGGATGTACCTCTGGTGCATAAGAGGCACTCAAATATTTTTTTTTCAAATATTTTTTAAATAAATATTCTCTAGGAGGCTCTATAGCTGTTTTTTGTAAATGAAATTCTACTAGAACTCAGTCATGCTTATTCATTTACGTATCACCTATGGCTGCTTTCATGCTATAGTGGCAGAGCCCAGTTGCAACAGGGTATAAACAGCCCGTAAAGTCTCAAATATTTACTATCCAGTCCTTTACATAGTTTGCTGACCCCTAATAGCACTCATTTGGCCCTTACCTCAAGCTAGACTGGAAGCACCCTAGGTACAGGAATTAGGTCTTAATACCCCATTGTACGTAGAGCAGAGCAGATACTTAAAAATAGCTATCACTACACAAATACAGATTTCCTACTTCCAACATAAATTATTTTTGCACAGTTAAATCCAAAGTTAGTATTTTCCATCCTCAATGCATTTCTAGCAAGGATACAACCAAAGTTCACCAGTGTTCAATTAATTTTTTTTTTAAAGATTTTATTCATCTATTTTGACACAGAGAGAGAGAGATCACAAGTAGGCAGAGAGGCAGGCAGTGAGAGAGAGGAGGAAGCAGGCTCCCTGCTGAGCAGAGAGCCCGATGCGGGCCTCGATTCCAGGACCCTGAGACCATGACCTGAGCCGAAGGCAGAGGCTTAACCCACTGAGCGACCCAGGCGCCCTGTGTTCAATTAATTTGAGGGACAAGGAGAATAGATCCTGATCCTAAGCAAGTAGTGATCTTTCTGGTTCAAACTCATAATCATGTATTCTTTAAAATGTGAATGCAACGTAACTGGAGAGCTCCTCCCTGCTATGTTTCAGACAAATGATTCTGAGGTGAATCATAGCTATTTTCTCAATGTCAAAATCATTTTAACAATGCATAATTTCTTTTTATGCCAGGCACATTACGGGTGCTCAACAGTCACTGAATGGATCATTCTCCCATAATTACTGTGTTCATCAATTTTTGCAAATCACAATTACCTGAAAAGGGGCATCAAGATTTATATCCCTATGCCAATTCTCATATATGCTCAGTATTTCTCAATCCTTTAAAAAATTATAGAATGACAAATTCTCTAAAAAAAAAAATTTAATTTGCATAGATATCATCAGTTCCAAAGAATTGAAGAGTAAATGGATAATTTTAGGCATGATTACAACCCACTGTTTACCCCAGGTGCAGAGGTTAACAAATAAGATTTTTTCATATTATTGGATGAGATATCATTTGAAAACACTGTAGATCATGGACTAAGAAATGAAAAGGGCTAGGAGCCTTACTGAACTATCTTTACTAAGTTATTGTGAATAAGCAACAATATACACAATGATATACAATCATTTGAGAAAACTATTGTTTATTTAGAAAAAAGGTTACACTGGTAGAATTCAGTAGATAAAAAAATTTTCTTTTAAAAATGTCACTGTGAAACTTTTCCAGACGAAAGTTCAGCAATACAAAGCTTCTGTAGCTGTAGAATTAAAACACAATTAACTTTTGGTTTCCCCCCCGCCCCCAGATTTGTCTAACATAATTACAAGAAAAAATGGCAAGGGACAAGTGAGTGCTGGTACCTTTTTCTTTTTTAAACAGGTTTTAATGTTGTACATGTACTATATAAAATGATTCCTAAGCATTGCATAAGACACTGCTCCCACTTCGTTTTTAGTGACTTAATATTAAAAACAGGCCAAATAATAAATTAAAACTGAGTTTTAAAATGAGGTAAATTCAAAATGGTTCAATAATTGTTTATTTTCAGTTTCAAACAATAAAAAGGAAGCATTTCAGATTGAAAAAACAAAACAACAAAAAAAAAAAAAAAAAACTAAACCCAGGCAATATTTAGTTATTAACCTAAAGTGAAATTCTGTACACATGTAACCTTATTTGCTTGTTGGGAACTGTATGCAGCACATTGTGCTAAAAATATGGAACAGTTAACACTTTCAGCCATTTACTGAAAATAAACATATAGAAACTAAGCAACAAGTTAAATACAGTAATGCACAACTCAACAATTTTAAGTTTTCGGCATGGAGCAATAAAGCAGATAACTGAATAACTTAAGAAGATGCAAATGGGCCCTCTTGATTCATAATTCTCGGCAATCTACTCAGGAAAATTAATTTCTGGTCACAGCTGAACAATTTCATTCCAATCTCACCTGAAAGAAACAAAGTGATTATATTGATAGATAAGAAAGGAAGAAGAGAAGGAAGGACACAGGGAAAAGAAAGGGAAGGGGGGTATGGAAAGAAGGGGCAGAGAGAGGGAAGGAGAAACCAGGGAGGGAAGGAATGGAGGGGAGGAAAGAAGGAAAATAAGAAGGAAGGAAAGAAGGAAGATTTAAGAAACAAAGAAAAATCGATGAGTTCTATCAATAACAAAGGCTTGAATTAAGTCCCTAGATAAGAATGAAATATTTGTGTATTTCTCATCACTTCCCCCTCTCTCAGAAACCATTAAAGATAGGCATGCTAGGAGGAGTTTAAAAAAAAAAAAACACTGAATATTTTGTCTGTGAGAGAGGGAGAAGTTGGGGAGAGGAGGGAGGATAAAATGAAAGAGAAACAAGAAAATATTCCACAGGGGCAAGCAATAGCTTGTCAAACGTAAACAGAACACAGAGCAATGAAAAGGAACCAATTTTACATGATCAAAAAAAAAAAAAAAAAAGAAAAATGACATCACATTTTTCACAAGGACGATTTTAATAGTGACTTATATTAAGATGCAATGTCTGCTAAATTATAAAAATTGCTTTAAAAATATATTGACTTAATTATACTCATTTCCTTTCCTTTATGTACTGACATTTTCAAATACTGCATATTGAAATAAATTCAAAACATGATCATTACAACATGTGGCAAATAACTTCATATCTGCCTAACATTGTTCTCATTCAAATTTTAAACTAATGCTTAAAGCATTAAACTTTATTGATGAAAATACTACATTCACATATTTCATAAAACCAGAGCTAGAAGGGCCTTGGGAAGTAATCACACTTGCATGAAATGCTGGCAAATAATTTACACATCATTTCTATACAGCATTCTGTTCACACCATGTATAAACTTGACATTATCAATTATAACTGTGGATACACTAATGTTGAACTTACAATTTTAATACTTAAAAATCATTGTTCCTGTCCATCACTGATGAATGGATAAACAAAATGTGGTACACATTCATACAATGGAGCATTACGCAGTTATAAAAAGAAATGAAGTTCTGATACATGCTATAACATGGATGAACCTTGAAAACATGATGCTAAGTGAAAGAAGCCAGATACAAAAGGCCACATATTGCATGATTCCATTTTTATGAAATGTCCAAAACAGGTAAATCCATAGAAACAGAAAGTACATTAGTTGTTTCCAGGGGAGGGGAAGGAAAGAACTGGGAGTGACTGCTAATATGTATGGGGTCTCTTTTGGGGGTGATGGAAATGTTCTGGAATTAGTGGTGATGGCTATTAACATAGTGAATATAATTAAAAACCACTTTAAAATTGCAAATTTTGTTATGTAAATTTTATCTCAATTTTTTAAATCGCAAAAGCAAAAGAAAAAAGAAAGTGTTGCATAAAGAGTATCATGATTTCAGTATGGCCATAACTAGAATAAGAAATGGGGGTCTCAATCATGATGATGTCACAGTAGAATTACCGGGCAAGGGAACTTTTGCTGACATACTTAAGGGCACATTAAGGGACAAAACTGCTGTTGCCATTAAAACATGTAAAGATGATCTTTCCCAGGAACTGAAATTAAAATTTTTACAAGAAGCCAAAATCCTCAAGCAGTATCACCATCCCGATATTGTCAAACTTATAGGAGTTCGCACACAAATACAGCCTATCTATATCATTAAAAACTGGTTCCAGGAGGCGATTTCCTCTCCTTTCTGAGAAAGAAGGATGAACTATAACAGTTAGTGAAATTTTCATTGGATGCTGCTTCTGGATGGCGAATCTCGGGTAAAAATTGTATACACAGGGACCTTGCTGCAAGAAACTGCCTGGAGGTGAAAATAATGTTCTGAAAATCAGTGACTTTGGAATGTCTCGTCAAGAGGATGGTGGTGTGTATTCATCTTCTGACTTAAAGCAGATTCCCATTAAATGGACAGCACCAGAAGCTCTTAATTATGGGAGATATCGTTCTGAGAGTGACGCATGGAGCTTTGGCATCCTCCTCTGGGAGACCTTCAGCTTAGGGGTCTGTCCACACCCTGGAATGACAAATCAGCAGGCACAAGAGCAAGTGGAAAGAAGATACTGGATGTCAGTCTCTCAGCAGTGTCCAGAGCGTATTTACCAATACAGTGTTGAAGTGTTGGGATTACAAACTTGAAAACCGCCCCAACTTCAGTGAACTTCAGAAAGAACTGCCATCAAGAAGAAAAGTCATATAGTGATGAAACAGTGCCAAACTCAGCCTTCAGGACTCTATCTTCTAGCAGAGTAATATTTTCTTCTCATTAACAATGCGTTTATACCACATTACCTGGAACATTCTCCTAAGGTTATTGTTTTCTTAACTATTTTTTTAAATATGTGCTACTCTAATTTTTTAAAAATGTGCTATTTATTCTATAAATAAGAAAGCACAGGTGCTAAATCCAAGAGATAACACAGATCTTTTTCATACTTAGGACTGCTTAGTTTCACAGGGCTTCTACTTCAGGCTGGGTCAGAGCTGGCTGTCCTCCATCCTAGACATCTCTATCAGTGCTATCAACTGCACTGGTAATACTGTGCTTGCAGAAACAAGATTACCTTTAAAAACATCACCTTCTACTAGGTATTATCTGGCTGGGCAGGACATCCTGAGGTTTTCTTCCTCCCTCCCCCAACTGTCCCCCCTAGAAATTGGCCCTGTTGTATTAGTAAGGTTGCAATTTCCCTAGGTTCTACCGCACCCTCCTCCTGGGCATCAGAAAACTATGCACGAAATGCCCTTGAAGAGCATGCTCTCAGAGCTGAGGCAGCTAGTTTCAAATGATGTTACTTTATACAGAGCTGTGACAGCAAGAACCAAGTCTGAAAAGTAGAGTGGTCTGGAGAAAAGTACAGCTAGACCACTGATCAAAATAGAGAAGAAAAGCAAATATAAATTCAGTCTTCTTATCTAAGGTATGCCCTTATAAACACACACATATTCTAATTTTATGATCAAATTCACCAAAAAGATCCTAAGAAATGTTTCAATAGCACACAGATTCCTCATAAAGGAGCCCTCTTGATGGCAACAGAATTTTTTTTAGAGAAACTAGAAAACACAGGCCCAAAGAATTAATAAGATTGCTTTGGGCTAAGTGTCTTCACCTCAAAGGAGGCATCTGAGAATCGGATTCCCTTCATTTCCATCAGTTTCTGAAGTTATCAGGATTTTGTGATCCTATTACACACATACACACACACACACACACACACACACACACACACACACACACACAATAGAAAGGCATATATGGATGAAGCTGACAGTTAAAAAGTCAAATGAACATTTATGAAGAAGAAAGTAGATATAGGAGAAAGACATAGGGATAGCCATCTTAATTCCACTTTACTCCATCATTTACTCTCCTTATACTACTGCTACCTAGGAATTCTTATCATAGTAAACATACTTCCTGAGATGGTCCATGTAGATAAATGTAACAAAGAATTAAAACTGGGATTCTGTTGAACTCAATCTTAGCAAACCTACGGGTCCCTCTCAGGATAAAAGCATGAATAAGGGATAGTCATACTCCGGGATAAATGTGGCATGGGAGCCCTTTTCTAGGTGCTTATGCCTAAATCCTAATAACCAGCACAGCACCTAGTGAATATTTGGTCTACCCTAAGAGAGAGAAAGAAAACAAAAAATTCCTCCTATTCTGTCCAACTTTTTGGTAACCTATGAATATCAGTGCAAAGAATGCACACCCACTGAAGAGTATAAATGATGGAAATGAAGAGAAAAATAGTTTGTGTCTATCATTTCAATCTCCTAACAAAACTTTCAAATGCATTTAATGATTACTACATACAGACCTAAATGAAAGCAAAATAAACCCGCCCTCAAAAATATGCTGTAACACACAAAGCAACCTCTTCTTAAACAGGATACTACCAAATGCTATCAGTGAACTTTGAGGGCAAAAAAAAGTCCAGTGCTCTTTCTCATCAATCCCAAAGAGATATACATAATACTTCTGCACATAGCTCTCCCTGTAGAGTTAACTGAGTATCTGAAACATAGCAGGCAATAAAGAAAAATACCTGGTTGTTTGATTAAAAGGAAAGGATGAAGTTTCTGCCTTCAACAAGATCACAATCTAAGAAGAGGGATATGTAACATACCCATATATTACACAGGAATCTGTGACTGAGACTCTGTAGGCAAGCTGACATGCCCACATGTAAGCAATGGGAAACTAAGAAAGAAACTTAACACTCCCCCCCTCCACAACGGGTATTACCAGGACCTAGGACTGTGCTTCACCATGGTGACACATTCCTAAAATAAGCAATCTTTGAGCATGTAGGAGGTCAGTTTCCAAGTATGGACTGAAGAAAAAAGGTTCAGAACAGGAACTGCAAAATCAATGGTTTACAGAGGCTAGTATATAATGTAAACAAATGAAGTAAGCTGGGTGGGGACTGACTGAGGTAACTATTAAATAAAAAAAAGACCCATTCTCTATGTAAGGGGAGCAGCACCTAGGGTGCCCAGCTGATTGTTACCATGCAGAAATTGGACACAGAGTCGCCAGATGTTCCAATTCTTCAAGAGAAACTGAAATTTGGACTTTATCATATTGATTAAAACAAAGTTAAATATTATGTGAGGCCAAGAAAGTACATTTAACAAGCCACATTCTGCCCAGGGGCTGAGAGTTTGCCCTTGGGCAGAATGTGGTTTAAAGGATAAAAGAGTTAGGTTACACCTATGATACCGGAGGTAAGAGAAGGACCTGCAAAACAGATTAGGCCTCACTGGAGCGGAGGATTAGAACAGGAATGTAGTATACCACAAATACATATGGGTAGGATAGAGCTTAACTGCTAATGTTCTTTGAAATCAAGAATCAAAGTCCAAGAAGACTGAGCTTCTCAGTCTGGGAGCCAAGTCTCAGTACAGCATCTGGTTCACAAAAGGACTCTCAAAGGTTAGCTAAAACCTGACACTCACAGAGGACCACACATATCAAATTAAAATTGAGATGCTAATGGAACCTGGTTCAAAGAGAAAAATTTCAATTGGCAGGAGTTTTTAGAGATTAAACTAGGGGAAAAAGTTAAAGGCACAGAAACCAGTAGTGTTCAAGAGACTAACTCAAGGAGAGGAAAGATCAATTTGGACAAAAACATTACCAATAATAAGTAACAGAAGATTTAGAGAACAAGGAGAAAGGATTTTTCAACTAAAAATCATGAGATAGGAAAAGACAACAGAAGACTTTGGAAGCAATCTAATCTGGGTCACATTTATATATTATATTTTCTTATCTCTAATGTGATCATTTTAATTTTCCTGAAATCAGGGCAATATTTACAAATCAATGTCATTTCCCTATCCACTCTGCTCAAAAAAAAAAAAAAGTTCTAGAAACCAACAGTGGATCTTACAATTAATAACATCTCAGAATCATGGAAATGTGACACTATGCGGCAGCTCTCTTTTATGTAGAATGTAAAATAACTTAAAAAGGGAGCAGCAGATTTGAAGTAGCCTAAAAGTAAATGGTGCCAATCAGAAATGATGAGATTTCTAAAGGATCAAGAAGAACAAGAGAAAGACCTGACCAATCCTAGAATGTACCCAAATAGAAGGAGGCAGCCAGAACAGCCAGAAGAAGGAAAAATCAACCAGAGCCTCAAAAAAATTAAGAGTCTACCCAAGGATAAAGTACAGGATGTGGTTGTCAGGAAAAAATTTAACAGTATGAACATCAAGCCAAATATATCTGAAAAGGATATCTGAATTGAGAAGGTTTGCTACAAGACCACTAATCTAACATTTAATACCCAAACCAGTCTTTTCATGCCTTTGGTCCTGAAAGCTTATCAGAAGAGGTAAAATACAAATCCATGGCCCATGTGAATAAGAACTCAAAAGAAATCTGTAGTAAAACCTTCACATACCAAAGAATAATATTTAGGTACTAAGTAAAGAGAGAATATATAAAATCATAGTGAAAGTGGTCTGTCACAATGGTTGACCCATTCCTAATGAAGATGTAAGTAGTAGGTTTTTTGCTTTCTTTAATAAGGAGACCATGTGAAAGCAAGAAGTAAAAAGCAAAATGCCAAAATAAAAGAAAGTAAAGTGAAGAATAAAAAAAGGAGATGAAGAGTTTATAGTTTGCTAGGGAAGGCAGCTAGTTTGCTAGATCTGAGGAATGGGCAATCTTTCTAAAGGTTTTCAAGAAAACCTACTCAATTCTAAGTGTTCTCTCATAATTCTCATTTAGCCTATTCTACTACTTAGATAACAAGCAGAGAATAACAAAACTGAAAAGGCACACACCACTTGTTAGGATGTTACCCAGGTGGCCTGTTCTGCAGCCAAAATAAATGGGACAAAATCCATACCCTAAAACTCATACCCTTACACAAAATGGGCTCTCACGCATTTCTGACTCTTAATTTAAACAACTGTAAATAGCCTTAGTTATCTCTCTGGTTTCATAAAAAGCAGCAGGAAATAATATTAGGGGGAGGGTGGAGACAGCAAGTATACTTTATATAGTATATAGAGGTGAATATAAAGTATACTTTATATCATTAAGAAATGATAGCTAATAAGGAAGCAAGAAAATGGGCTATAAAAGAGTTGACAACTTCAAATACAGCCATCTCAATTAAATGTAGAGGGTAAATCATCCTATAAACCTCAATAATCCTAAAGCATCACCAAACAAGAGCTATTCAGATGATGATCTGAGTACTCAAAAAAACTATCTTAAGTTCTGAACACTCTCTTCACTAAAAGTGAACTACTGTACACAATTTATTTAAGATGGTTAGACACTTTAAATCTCATACAAGGCAGAATTACCTTGAAAACGAAGTTGCATATTTTAAATTCCAGAACGAAAAGCACAGACCATATTTTCAGGCCTTGCAAAACATGGCCTGTGGTAGCAAATGAGGCATAAAAACTTAGAACAAAAATTTCTTGATAACACATTTGCAGGAAAAGGCAAAAAGAGGAACAGAGATCACTAAAGGGCAAGAAAACCTATGTTGTGAATACTGGCTCTGTCAGCTAATACCTCTGCTAGCCTCTTCAACTTAAGCCCTCAGAGTCTCAGGTCCTTCACCTGTAAAGTGCAGATATCAGCACCACCCACAAGGCTATAAGTACTTTAAAAAAAAAAAGGTGATTAATTATCCAGAGAAGTTGGAAATGAGTGGTGAAGAGAAAGCCAGATGTTCTTAAATACATCTTGGTGCTAAAAAAACACAAACAAACAAAACAAACAAACAAACAAACAAAAAACCCCTGCATGGCTAATCAGCAAGCTTAAGATGAAAGCAGCTTAAAAATAACTGTGAATCTTGTTTTGCATCTGTACCTGAAGACCTGGTCATTAAGAGTTAGGTGCAAAATTCAAGTTGCATCTTGCAAAATGTATCTAGTTTCTTCAACATTATCAGACCTTGTTTCATATTTCTATCTTTAAATGAAAGGAGGTGAGAAAACACTCACCTTGATTGAAAGTCTTCATTATCTGTGCTTGTCCGAGGACTTATGAGTAGATGACAAATTAAGGGAAAACAACTTTGAAAAAAAAAAAAGGAATGGTGTCTCAATTTTTAGTGCAGTCCTTCAGTTTGCAGGCCTAATTGGCTCTGACCAGCCTGGTAGCCTCAACTTCCACCAGCTCTGCTCATCTGCTGCATCATCTTGCCCTTCTAATTCCCATGCCCCCGGCCCAAGGGACTCCCTGTTCCCTTTCTTCCTCTCAGTAGTAATACAACCAGAGAGAATTGAAATCCCCTGACGGCATAAAACAACCTCACAGTCACCACAGAAGTTTAAAAAAAAAAAAATGCATCAAGTCTCCCACTTCCGCATTTCGTACATTTGAGAGGGTTAATTGAAGAGACTATTTAAAAGCTAATAAGCCCTTAAACTTTATTCAGACTACATACTACAAGGGTACAATTCTAAACATGACCAGTATCAAAGCTTTCCATTATACTGATTAAAAACTCCAATAAGATGAAAAGGATATTGTTTCTTCTCTTCCTTTCCTCCTGAACTGTCCCGTTTCTCTTTCTTTTCTATCTTTTCTTTATCATGCCTGGACTCCTATAAGGAATGGTGGAATTAGTTTGGGAAGGGAAAACCAAATATAAAAATCAGCTCCAAATCCCTTTTTATCACCCACCAGTCATACATTTTTCTTCAAAAACATATTTAATGATGCCAAAAGCACAAGCAACAAAAGAAAAAAATTGGACTTCGTCAAAAACAAAAACTTTCATGCATCAAAGAACACTAGCAAGAAAGTGAAAATACAATGTACAGAATGGGGGAAAATATTTGCAAATCATACATCTCATATAGGTCTAGTATCTAGACTATATAAAGAAGTCTTACAACAGAGCAACAAAAAGACAGACAATCCAATTTAAAAATGGCCACAGCATCTAAACAGATTTCTCCCAAGAAGATATACAAATGGCCAACAAACACATGAAAAGATGCTCAACATCATTAGTCATTAAGGAAATGCAAAACAAAACCACAATGAGATACCACTTCACACCCACTAGGATGGCTATAATAAAAAAAAATTTAATAAAAATTAAAAAAAAACAGAAAATAACAAGCGTTGGCAATGATTTAGAGAAACTGGCACCCTCATACATTGCTGGTAAAATAGAAGCAGTCCAGCTACCGTGGAAAAGTTTGTTGGTTCCTCAAAAAGTTAAACATAGCATTACCATATAACCCAGAAATTCCACTCCTGGGTATACGCACAAGAGAACTAAAAACAGGTCTTCAAACAAACACTTCAGAGCAGCACATGAACATTCATAGCAGCACTATTCACAACAGCCAAAGGGAAACAACAAAAAAGTCCCATCAACTGAAAAATGGATGAATAAATGTGGTATATGCATATAATGGAATATTATTCAGCCATAAAAAGAAATGGAAGTACTGATACATGCTACGGCATGGAAGAATCTCAAAATATTATGCTAAATGAAAGAAGTCAGACACAAAAGGCCACATTATTATGTGATTCCATTTACATAAAATATCCAAAACCGGTAAGCCCATAGAGACAGAAAGCAAATTAGTAGCTGACAGGAGCTAAAAGGAGAGGGAAATGGGGAATGACTGCTTAATGGGTATGGGGTTTCTCTCTGGGGTGATGACAATGTTTTGGAACTTGATAGACATAATGATTGCACAACACTGTAAATATACTAAATGCCACGGAATCGTACATTTTACAATGGCTATTTTTATGTTATGTTAATTTTACCTCAATTTAAAAACACTTATTTAAAAGGAGCAGCATCACTTTTAAAACATACAGAAATTTTTTTTTTTAAGTAGGCTCCATGCCCAGGATAGAGCCCAAGGCAGGGCTTGAATTCACAACCCTGAGATCAAGACCTGAGCTGAGATCAAGAGTCGGAAGCTTAACCGACTGAGCCACCCCGGCGCCCCAAAGCACTGAGAAATTTTAAAATGATTACCTTATAATTTTCCAAAACTGCTTTTAAGAACTATGACTATGTATATACAATAATGCTTTTGAAACACTTTATACCTTAGTAGTAATGACTTGCCTACTTTATGGCAGATGCATGAAATGTATTATGAATATCATCCATGAGTCTCTAAGAAAATGCACATTATACTTAGTTTGAAAATCAAATACTAGTTACAAACACACAAGTTTATTAGGAGAAAATGTTATAAAATGTTTTAAAAATCACAATTAATAAAGACTTTATGACAATGTAATGATCAGGGAGAAAGAGTACACATGACCATATTTTAATCTTATGAATGTAAAGAAACCAAAACACTGCTGGCGAGGAGGAATAAAAGAAAACACAAAAAGAAAGGGTAAAGGGTAAAGCTCAATGAATAGAAGCAGGTGGGGGTGGAATGGAGAGAAAAGGAATTTCAGAGATAAACTAATTCTACTCCCCGTAATTTGGGACCCAATTGGCTGGAATTCCCCCCAGATAACCCTCCCCCACTGCCTCCTCTTCCCACCCTCAAATAATTAAGCAAAGACTATTTGATTATCAAATTAACTCAATATTTGCTAAATACTCAAGAGTCAATTTTTAAGAAAAAGCCTTTTGTTCTACTGTTTCCCTAATTTACCTTTTTGCCACCGGAGGAGATTTTATCCATCTTTTCAGATTTAAAAGAATCGCCACCTTTTTCTTTGCCTGAAGATTTTGACTTATTTTTTTCCTTGTCTTTCTCATTTGGATAAGGAGACTCACATGGACTTTCACTTTTGTGTTTTGAAACCCCCACTAAAAGTATAAAAGAAAATCATGAAAGCCTTTTCCAGTTCAGTTTGACGACAGCTTTGAAAGCATTAATAAATCTACCTACTTGTTCCATTTTCCTCTTTTCGCCTCTTGGCTAAGTCTGGTGGCACTTCCCGGTCATTGTTTGAATGATCCTAGAACCAAGAATTGTGAACTACATTGATCAAGAGTTTATGTTTTTGTTTTAAAATACTACTTTTATACAAGGGCACAGCTAACTAGCATTGGAGAGTATTGTCAGTCCTTTCACATTGCAAAATGACAAGAAAGACAAGCAGAGCTGGTAGAGATTGTTAGGCTGAATGAAGATCCTTACTACTGTAGAAGATTCAATTCAAACACATTTTAGGGTGAAAATACCAGTTAAAACACCAAATAACAGCCTGCCATGCAACAACCTAGTACTTTAAAAAAGGCAAAAACACACTATCATACACAATATAATGACTTTCCAAACTAGTTTTTAAAAAATTACAAACCCTTTTCCGTTCTTTCCTGTCCTTTTCATCTTTTTTCTCTCTTTCTCTGGATCTTTCCCTCGACTTGTCCAAGTCTTTCTTGTCCATTTCTCTCTCCTTACTCTTGGACAGTGGTGGAGGAGTATGATTAATGTAGAGCTGTTAAATTAAGGCAATATTACTAAAGATTATTAGTTTTCCAGTATCGGCATCATCTGCTTGATTCTTTATTTAATGAAAAGACAATTGGTAGTTAGACCCAAAGTCAAAACTGGTCAGCTGTCTGGATTACAAGAGGTGAAATAAAAGCATGGCACAAATTATGCAAAGACTTCAATTCTTGGCCTTACAAAAATTTTCATTTAAACTCAACCAGTTCATTCGGTCTTGAATGAGACTGAGACTTACTGGAGGCTTTTATAACTCTATTGTAAAGATCTGTAAACACCACTATAGGAGTCCATATGTGAAAAATAATGACTGAACTCTCTTACTGTTAAAAAAAAAAAAAAAGATACAAACCTCTACACAATCAGGAAAATTTTAAATAGTTTTACCATCCACTTACAAGGCAACTGATGACAGTGAGCCAAAGTATAAAATAAAACCTCACCACGACTTTACTAATAAGTCTTCTTTGCCTCAGCATATACCATGCATACATTATCCTAAATTTTTTTTGTAAATATAAAGGCTGCATATTCTCTACTTCTGAAAGCACTCCAATTTCTACCAAATAATCACAATGGACTGCAAAATTTGTCTCACTGGTTCTAAGGAGCTCAGAAAACCATTTGGTCACCTGAGGATGATTAAAAATAAAAACTCAGAGACTGAAAAATGATGAACTGATATCTGCCTATTGTTTCAAAAGGCCCACAGACAATAAACAGCCAAATATCAAGGATGTGCTACCTAAATAATTAAGAGACAACCTTAATAACTTACGCAAGTTGTAAATATGGAAATCTAGTATAAAAGAAAACATTAAGGAAGTAATCAGATACCTATCCTTACAGGATTTATAACTGTGCTACAAGCTTATGTTCAATTTAAGACATTACAAGTAATAGGCAGCAGAATATGAAATATAACTCATTACATTAACTACACAATCCTAGATATACCTTAGGAATGAAAACAAATAGTGAGTCAAAAGCCAAATAGTTTTACATGAGGAAATCCTTTGTATTCAAAGGAATACATTTAAAAAAGACCATCAGTTTGAAAATTAAAGAAACACTTATTTTTTAACACCATCAAATATTTTCAATTCAGTTGGCTGAGAAATACTGCCATAGCAATGCAGAAGTAGATTCTTTAAAATGTCAATGTTTAAAAGTTGATGATCAACTGAAATAGACAAAATGTTTATTAACAACAAAGAGCAAAAGAATGAGAAACAGTCATAAAAGTGCTCGTCCAAATAGTACTCTTGCTGGGTTAATGCCCTATACAACACTTCAAGATTTTCTAATTGTGAGGTTTATTTATATCTTAAGTTAATATTACTTATGAAACTGATAAGACAAAAGAAATAATATATTCCTACAATACGCAAAGATTTCTCTAAGGGAAGTACTGCTTAATTCTCCTGATAAAAGAAAAAAGGGGGTGTGATTACAAATAAGTACACACAAGCATACGCATGCACACACGTGCACATGCACACACACAGTACTCAAGAATGAAGTTTTTAATTGTGCCTAACTTGAATTCTGTATTGCAAGGAATTGAGAAACTTATATATTCTTACTTTAGAAATGTACCTAATTCTATTCATTCTTCCTACCTTTCTAAGAATAGTTCTGATCACAAGACTCTTCCACAGTAACGTGCAATCTCTCACTGCCTACAGAATAAAATGCATACTCCTTAGCTTAGGTACTTCCAACCTCTTCACAATCTTTGTACAATTATATCCTACTATGGGGCAACCCAATGCACTCTATGCTGTGGCTACCACTGACTGGCTCCCTAACACTATCCTTTCCAGCAGTTCTCTTCACCAGAATAGTCACTCACATCTCTCTTAATCTCTTAAAATCCTACTAGCTTTCAAAGACAGCTCAAAAGCCATCAGCACTTCAATTGTCTCTGAACTCTGCAACTCACTTTCAACTCACTTTCTGGTGCATTCCTATATTTATTATTTTATATTAACCTTTTTTTTGTGACAGGCATTTTCTATTAATTTCATGTCACTTATATTTGTCCATAACAGTTTCCAGTATGGCATGGAAGCTTGTTTTTTCTACTTTAACACACTTCCTAGTGCCTTATACACAACCGAGTACTCAATACACGTTTGCCAAACAAAATGAATGATTTGTTAAATTGATCGGCATATAATGTTGATGGATTTTGCTTTTGATTTGCTTTTATTCTTAACATTGGGATCAATAAGTCCAAAAACATGACTGATTTTCAAAATCTGTTAACACTACTATACCGACTTTATTAAAGCTACAGTATATAAAGATGGTCTCACTTGTAGGTTTCCATTTGATTGTAAATCCTTGTTTTAAGATGATGAACAGAATTAAAACCTGAATTGTTTCAAGTGGTCACTGTTGCTCTCCTCAATTACAGAGAGGCATGGGTAAAGGAAAATGCTTTTCACACTTCCTTCATCAAATGTAGCTTCTAGGTTTGCTAGTTGAATACATGAGTGACCAAACTGGAAATACGCCAATTGGAAATTGGGGGTGGAAGGCACACAGACAGAAAAGATTTGGATATTAAGCTAGATTTTTCTCCCGTTAACAAATCCCACTTGAAAGGCTAAATCTACGTATTACTTTTACCATGGATTAGAAAGTGAAAATAATAATGTAATAAAAAAAAGATCCCAGGGAAAAAGCATTAACTAAAAAATTAAAGCATAGAAACAATTTTATATGTACAATTGACAACAGAACATGAAAAAAAATAGACACAGATCATTCAAATCCTCTAAAAAGTAAAAGCTACCCCAGAAACAGTGAGGGATATAGATTGTCAATTTTAAAGATCACTCAAAGTCTGGTAATGTTTTTTTTCCTAAGACATTCATATGCTATTGAACCTTCCTAGACATATAAAAATGCAGACCAGTAATCTGTGGATACTTTACCAAACTCCAAAGGCTTAAGAGTTCATTTCAAATAGTTGTAACACCTAATCATATCACCGAGTTAACTATACTGAGCCCT
This sequence comes from Enhydra lutris kenyoni, assembly GCF_002288905.1. NCBI lineage: Eukaryota > Metazoa > Chordata > Mammalia > Carnivora > Mustelidae > Enhydra > Enhydra lutris. The sequence goes on from NW_019154137.1 coordinate 6,173,144, forward strand.
AAGGATCTGAAAAGTGGTATGAATCACATGATTTTTACAAGTGCATTCAGTGCCATTTTCAAAAATTTCTGGCTGAATGTGGAATAAGTCTACTGAATTTTAAATACCAGAAAATCACTATCTTTTTTCAAAGGGGGAATAAAGAGACTGACTTAAAACATTATAATTTTAAAAACAAGGCAAACACACTAAAGGAGTTAGGAACCCGTTCCAACTACTGCTGAAATGGGTGCTAAGAATCAAGGGACCACGGCGCCTGGGTGGCTCAGTGGGTTAAAGCCTCTGCCTTTGGCTTAGGTCATGATCCCAGGGTCCTGAGATGGAGCCCTGCATCAGGCTTTCTACTCAGCAGGGAGCCTGCTTCCTCCTCTCTCTGACTGTCTCTCTGCCTACTTGTGATCTTTGTCTGTCAAATAAATAAATAAAATCTTAAAAAAAAAAAAGAATCAAGGAACCATACATTTTTTTGCAATTTTTTTTTTCATTCTGGTAAGAATACTTGAGGAACCTTAATTTCAGTCCAAGTTTTGGTACTACAAACAAGTTATGTGCCACTGGGAAAAGATCAAGAACTTTTTTAGTTTCTTATTTGTCCAAAAGACACTACCCTCCTGCCCTATCTACCTCACAGCACTGTTACGAGCATGAAATGAAATAACGTGTTTATCTCACATGTTTTATTTTCAAAAGGCTTTCACAAATGTAAGAAACCATAATTTCCATCACTGATGAGAAATTCCAGTTAACTGTAACAGCAGGTTTCAAACTGCTTCAAAGTATGTTTCAGGAAATAAATACTCCCCAGGTAACATTGTTAACCCATGAATTTAAAATAGCCCATACAAGCCACTGATGTTTAAAACTGACATACACAATCCCAAACTGGTTATGAAAACCAACTGTATTGCAATACATACTTAATTTAGCCAATAAAAAGTTTTACTTTAAAAGAAAGCATTCACACAGTACAGCTAATACTCTTTTGATTAATACAGTATATTCTAAAAACAATGCTACAATTCCAGGACAAAGGCACATTAGCTAACCTAAACTATTGAAAAATTAGTGCTTATTGCCCAATATCCACAGACATTTCATTATAAAACTACAGATCTAAAAGCAGTTTGTAATGTCAACTGCCTTCGTTTCAAAATTTCATTTTGTATTGGTTCACCAGGAAGAGATAATACTTAGCAGATATAAGAGGAGGCAAAGTAGAAAATCAAAGTGAAAGAAGGTACAAATTTCATAATAAGTAGACAAAATAACATGAACAATGGACAATTCAACTACAATAATGAGGTGAACTCTGTAATAAGATACACAAACTGCACATTATTTTTAGAAGAAGAATACTCAAGAAAGTAGAGTAATAGGCAAGAATTAATACTGGCATGTAAACACGATCATCAAGTTGAGTATTCCCCGCCAAGAGAATGATTAGTTGACATTAACCCGATTTCTTAATATTCTGCTACAACTACCAAAAAGGTAGCTCAGCAGAGGCAAGAGAAAGAGTTTTATGGATTGAGATGGGCTCAGTTTTTAGAACAGTATGTGAATGCATCAAATTTCTTTTCTGGTCTTTTGGGTTGTCTAAAAAAGTCAGAAAACAACCTGACAGATTTGTTTCGAGAAATTAAATAAGCTTACTCCCCAAAACAAACCAACAGCCCCTTCCCCAAACCTTAAACTTATTTCCAGATTTTGAAGCATAAAAAGATAATGCATTACACAGCAAGCAAAGAGAGATTATAGAAATATTGCCACATTACACGCATTTGGTAACAATCTCCTTAAAAGGGACCGCTGTCATCCATTGTTTCAGTTTGTGATAGGTATTTTAAAGGTTATTCACTAGCTTACTGAATTTACTAGGGTGAAGGTATCTATTAAATAAATGAAGAATTTTTTTTTTGTTTTACTTAGGCATGATGATTTTAAAAGACTCAAACCTTTGCTGAAGACTCCTTGAGTTCGATGAGACTGTCCTGTAGAAAATGAATGGAGATGACAGGTGAGCTGGCATAGTTCTCAGAACCCAGAGGAACTTTGGGAAGTATGGCTGTAACCTGGAAATAAACCAGCTACTTCTTGTGAGGATAAATCTTGTGATGTCAATTATTATATGAATATCAACAACAGAAAACAAAAGCAAAACCATGTAATGGAACTGTAATGTTAAAAAAACTAAATTATATGTACTCAACGTAACAAATAAAAATCTCTGTGCTCATAATTTAAAGATAAATGTCAATGCCACATTTTTCATAACACAGTACTTAGGCTATAAGTAATGTTAAGAGGCTTTAGAAAGCAAAACACTTTTTTCCCTCCACAGAAAGTTTAAAACAGTGGAGGTCACTGTGGAAGAACATTATCTTACATTTTCATAGTTGTTCTTTAATTGGGAGGTTTCAAATTTTACTTATGACTCTACCATAAATATACATGTTTAATCCTAGCCAAAAGACTTAGTGGCATTATATTAACAAGAAAACAAAATGTATTCTCTACAAGAGTAGTCACTTTTTTGCAAAGTGCCTCTGATGGTGAATCTCATGCCTCCCACAAAAAAAGCACTTTAAAAAAAGAAAGAAAGAAAAAGAAATCAATTACGGTATTTCACCACAGTGCTCTTGATGAAGAATTAGTTAACTTACAGTTTTAAAAGTTCAACGTACTGCAAATTCAAAGATTCCATGAAATTAGATGACTTTAGAATTAAAATTAAATATGGAGCAAGGAATGGCTACCCTGAGTCTTCAAGAAGGCTACACCCACGATTTTGTGCTGCAGTTGAATGCCTGGGGTTTCTCTTTGCTGGGTGGTAGGATTGGATGCCACATCTGCTTTTATCGTAACGCAAGGTTCAACTTGTTGGGAACCCAATGGGTATAAACAAACCTCCAAGGGAAGATACAACAGAAGCTGCATGCTCACTGAATATACACAACTACAGGAGAACTGATCACCAAGGAGACTTTAAAATGGAACGCCTTTCAAGATTCCTTCTTAGAAGGCACACATCGGTATGATGCTCATCAAGAAGCTTGATGAATTCAGAGGTATCTTGTTTATCCTGTATCATCCAGGAAGTCTTCAGTGCTATATATTCTTCAATATTTATGCTGAAAAATAGGCTTCATTCTGCTGAAAAGATTCATTTGCTTGTAGCTACCATTGCACTCCAAAAAAGACTGCTTAAAGCAGTGAGGCACTTCTGGGTAAAATTTTTCTTGCACTTTGAAACACTACAAAATTAGTGCTAGGTCCTTGAAGTTTTAATATTTTTATAATAAAAATACTCAATAGGAAAAAATATCAGTCCACCAATATGTAAAAAATTCATTTTCTAATGCAATATAAAACCTCCAGTGGCTCCAGTGAATACTTGGCACAAGACTTGAAGGAAGTCAGGACACGTATTCCAACCAGGTGAGCCTAACATGGACGCTGCCTTCCTCAGGCTATACTAACCTTTACTGTTGAGGAATGTGATGGAGAAGGGTGGGTATCAATTTTGCGGCGTTTTTGTTCTGTTGGTACAAAAACAAATGGTCACAGTAAGATAGTGTTCTACTTTTCCAAGCACTTAAAAAAAAAACCACCATTTAAAAAATCACCTTTAAGGTCAACAAGTATCCGCTCCCCCCACCAAGTAAAGTCCCTAGATAACTTGCCAAAACAAGGAGACAAGAACCAACTATACATTAACAAGAACCAAAAGTAAACAAATATAAATAAAGGCAAACTTGCCCCTTTCAGGCTCTGCAACATCTGATCGGGGAACAGGTGACTTCAAGGACCCAGAAACTGGTGTTTTTTCTCCTCCTTTAACATTTTCCTTTGATTTCATTTCCTTTGCTATATCTCTTTCTCTGGATGGCTCCTTCTCTCTTTCCTTTTCTTGAATCGATTTTGATTCTACATTGGGGACAGTGGTTTTGAATTTCTCATCTTTGGCTTTTTCTTCCTTCTTGAATTTTTCTTTCTCTTTGTCAGACTTAGGTGTTCTTTCCTTCGTCTCTCTTGCTTTTTCGTCTTTGTTTGGCCGCTCTTCCTTCGGTTTTTCTTTACCATCTTTACCAAGTACCCTGGCCTCTGGAGTAGTAGCTGGAGTCTTTTCTTTTTTCTCTTTTTCTTTCTCTTTCCCTTTTTCTTTGTCATTTTCTTTAACAGCTTTGCTGCTTAAGAATAAAAACATGAGATTTTAAGACAAACTGTCATAAAACATAGTCCATGTTACAAATTAGAAAGGGTTTCTTACCGACTTCGAAAATACTAGAAGAGTAGCCCTTTGAAAACTAAAGGACTTTAAAGACAAGTGAAAAGAAAGTACTACTTTTTTTTATTTTTAGGAAATACTTCTTTATTCAGTAAATAATAAATGACCAAATTCATGAACAGCAGATTAAAAAAGAATGATTAAAATGATGTCAGGCCATTTTCCATATGTTCATAACCTCTGAGGATTACTAGGTCACAACCAAAAATTATCCCACAAGCCGACCAAGGGTGCTAATATCAGAAGCAGGATTACTTGGCTGGATGGATCACTGGTCGAAATCAGTGTAGGCGTCTCTTATGTTCATTATCCTTACCCAGAATGCCCACGGCAAGCACTCAATCCTAAAATGTATTTCTAACTTCACCACTTACCTTCACCTGCGTAACTCAGCAGGGGAAACAATGTCAGTCTCAGCATTATATAAAACATAAGGAGGGCAGTTAAGCGCATCATCAAATTAGGGGTACATATAAAATTTCAAGGTCCAACATAAATGACTTTCATAGTATTCAAATACCAGCCTCTTTCATTCATGTCTAATGAGGTTAATCATATATGAATTCAGAATTCTGACATACAGTCAGTGTCCCTACCTGTTAGAGCTACTGTTTCCATTGCTTGAATTCCCTTTCGGTGTGGCACTAGAAGCTTTATTAACAGCTTTCACACCACACTGAGATCTCTCCCTTGATTTATCTGAAATAAAGTAAAGTTTTATTTGACAAGCCCCTAAATGTAAATAAACTACAATTTCACAGCAAAACGATTAGAGATTAATTAGAAAGAAACAAAGGGCTAATTTCTTCTTGACAGTTATATACTTCTACCTAAGGAATAAACTATAATACTAGCCAGCATTTTATTTGTCATGTGATATAAAACATCTTAGGTTTGTTGAAACAAAGCATATTTACTTATAAATTTCTACAAATAAGCGTACCAGTCTCCTCAGTACTGCTTTCATCCGACTTAGATGCACTTCCTATCGACGATGAAGAAGGCCCACCACCAGGCCCATTTTGTACACTGGCAACTGCATTCCTCGGAGGGGGGTCTTTGTGATGAAACTCATTTTCAGGTATCATGTATGACTTTCTACTTTTCAACTGCCCAGAGTAGCTGAAAGTCGCACAAAGTGTTTAAATATACAAATACAAATCAAAAGCACAAACTGGAGTTTAAAAGAATAAAACTAGCAAGTTATTCACTCTGCTACTTCATTTCAGAGAATAAAAAAATACTAATTTTCAATAAGTTTCTGAAGGTCTTTACAGAGAGCCCCAGGTGCTTTCTTAAAAAATAAAAGTTTCAATGTAAACTAATCCTTAAACTAAGATGTCTTTTTTCCACTACTGAAGATCCAAAACTCAACTGACGATAAAATTACATTTCCTCCAAACCAAGACATATTGTATATGACTTTTGAAACTATCATCCAGTATAGACCGGAAGCTGATAATCAGAAGTGACAACTCTCACCAGCCTGTGGGAACATGATCGCATAATCTCCCATAATCTCCTGAAGTAAGGCAGAAGATAAACTTCAACACTGTAAAACATTTTAGAGTCTTCAGAATCCTTCTGTCATCTAGTCTCATAAATCACATTAAAGTATAATTGTGTTACCCCATAGCCAATGCATATAGATCTGGCCTCTTCTCTTTTTCTTCTTGGCAGATTTTATGCACTCTTCTTTCCAAAGCCTGACCCAAATTCAAAACTTTTGGGTACCAAGGAAGTATTTTTGTTAGCACAATCAAGATATTCCTGATGTGAGTATATTCGCCTGTTTCAAGGCAATGTACGGATGCCTACAACAAACATTTTAAGATCTATTATTATAAAAGTAAGTATAAAGAGAAAAACAACCTTTAAGAAACATAATTTTTTTTACCTTGGTTAGTTTGTAATGCCATTTATGTACAACATGTCGAAAATTTTCATAGTCTAACTGGTCAGCTTTATTTCCACCATCAAATCCAGTGGCCCGCAATATAGTTAGGAATCCTGGATAATTTCCACATTCCTTGAAAATAAAAGGGGGTTGTTAAAGAAAAATTCTGCTCCTAAACTAGCAGAAGGTAAAAACTTAAGTGGACTAGATTAATGATTCCACACAAAAACAAGATGTATATTTGAATGACAGGTAGTTTTCACAGAAAAGTTCAGTTTATTTAATGGTATGAATTTGCAATGTCAGTTTGAGATAGATTTTTTTTATATCTATCACCTTTTAATAATGAATGAATGATGTTTAAATTTTAAACACTGTTTTACAACTGAATCTTAAACTCCGCTTCCCTTTCAGAACTGAACAACCTAAAGATTACATGGGTAAAATGTAAGGGTGTTTATTAACCATACCTTTTCATACGTGGCTCTGTCACTATGCCACCTGGTCACAGTCTCTAACATGCAGCAAAGAAATCTCCCATATCGACTAGCTTCATTTTCGGTACAGCTTGCAACTGTGTAAATTATATCAGAGAAAACCTACAGGAAGAATGTTTGAAAAATAAAAACAAATCAAGGTCAAAATTAGTTCAAAATAGTAAAACATTGTTATAGCAAATCATAGTAAATTAAACAGGTTAGTTTAGTCAAAATGTATCTTCCCTTTCTATAGTCACAATTCCAGAAACCTTTAGAGATTTTGGCCTTTGTGAGGAAATAGCACATTCATAAAGCAACAACAAACTTTTATTTTAAAAAAACTGATTTACAATGACAGTGGAAAAAACTATCATTATTATTACAACACAACTTCTTCAACGAAGACTTAGCCATAGATATTACTGGAGTTAGGAGGACAGTAAGCAGAGACGAGGCTGACAGAAACTAGAAATAGGCAGCTGACATGCTATGACATATACTACATTTTTAAACCTCAAATGCAGTCATTTACTATTAAGAAAAAAGCCAGACGCAAAAATACATAAATGTGATTATACTGAAAAGCATCCCTGCTTTTATGTATGTGCGAAGGTATAAGCTGTTTTGTTTTTTGAGGGGGAGAAGGTGAAGGTTAAGAAAAGAGTTCTATTATGACAAACATATAAACCCATATTATGAGTTAAAAGATTAACTAGGAGTGCCTACTACATGGCCGGCACTATTCAAAGCACTTTTGTGTACAGTGACCCGTTTAATCCTCACAACAATCTTGTGAAGCAAGTACTATTATCCCATTTTACAGGTAAGAAAACTGAGGCACAGAGAGGTTAAAAAACTTGCCAAAGATCATATAGCTAAAAAGTAGCAGAGCTAGGATTCAAGTTCAGGCACTTGGCTCTTGAGTTCATGCTTTTAACCACACACACAATTAATACCTCTATGGATTATAATGTTTAGCTATCTTTGTGTGAGACTTTTTTTTTAAGGTTGCAATAAAAAGAACTTACTCGATCATAGCAAAGAAGTGTGGAAAAATTTGGAGTTTTCTGTTGATGTACCAATTCAACAAAACGAGCACAGTAAACAGCATCAATTGCTGAAAAAATACATCGAGGAAATATACACAGCTGTAGAAATTTTGTGATGGTCTCATTTTTGGTAGATTCTAAAAATAAGGGAAGAATATATTAAGTGGTAAACTTCTTCCTCAAGTGCCTCAAGACCTCTAAACATGACAACATATTAATTTTAGTGTAGAGAATGCTATAAAAAAAAACCCACAAACTCTTTATAGTTTGTAACCAAAAGGTCATGCTTGGAATAAAACTTTCATTTTCACACTATGGGCATAAATTTTCTATCTATAACTTCTCCAGAAACATGATTTCATACAGAAAGGTTGGATGATAAATTGCTAATATTGTAGTTATAAGTTAATTTCACCCACAAACTAAATTAGTTCCTTCAGTGAACATGTGAGGTTGACTCTGCATTAATGAATAACCAAAGAATGGGACAGTGAACACTGAGCTGAAATACAAACATAATACACTTCAATACCTCTGAGGTTTGCTTTTGTAATTTGGCAGTAGTATGAATGTAACAGTTCCAACAACTTACTTGCTAAAAGCCAGTTGTCCTTTTCCAGTTTCAGTCTCTGTAGAACTCGCTGTACATGTTCCATCTGCTTCTTTTCTTCTTCAAGAAGCTTGTCCTGAAGGGCAGTACAACGCTCTTTCTCTTTTTTCTTTTTATTTGGAGGCTACGAAGTATAAGTTAGATACTTTTCTAACTACACGCACATTACCTCCCTTCCTTTTAATTAAAAAATTCAGAAAGATCAGTGCTGGTATTTTATATTAACTACTTCACAGGGATATTGAGGAGTCCACCTGAATGTGCTTTCACCACCATTCAACAAATCCAAAATCTGGTTTTCACATCAAAACAGGCTACCTTCCTAGCACTGCTACTTTTAGTCTCAAGCATCAAGTCATCTTTGACTCTTCCTTCTCCTTCATTTCAGCATCCCAACTGCTTAAAAGTCTCATGCATTCCTACTACCTCCACCAATAGTCTATGTTCTCAGTACTTCACAATGAATTACCCTAAGAGTTACCTAGCTGGACTCCAGCCTGATGCCAGTCCCTTCCCCTAACAAATGCATCTTTCAAGCCACTGTCAAGGGTAATCTTTCCAATATACCGTTTTTTACCATTATCATTTCCCTGCAGAGGAATCTAATACAGCTCCCAATTTTATCAAGTCTTCTTTTCTATACTCTGGTTTCTCTTCAGATTGCATAAATCTTTCGCCTTTTACTAAAGTCTTCTTTTCTAACTTTAACTGCTCTACATAATCTGGTCCCACCCTAACCATTCAAATTTATCACTAAGCCCATTCACTACAGTAAAAGTGGTCTCTTAAAAACCTTAAATTACTTCACACCTTTGCTAGAGCTGAGCGGCCAATATGCCTCTTTATTTCCAAACCTAATCTATCTTCAAAGCCTATCCAGCTCAAGACTCACCTCTTCAATAAATCCTTCTCCTACTGTTCTTGCAATTGGGAGTCCCATGGATCGTTTTAAGTTGCTAACACAGTCCTCAGTTAGAAAAAAAAGGGCAAACTCAAATACCTTTTGTGTGATCATAACTGCCACATATTCACCAAGCCCCTGCCCACACCCACTCAGAGGTCACCATTAACTCACTTAGGAAAATACTATATAGCAATAAGATCATAGCTTTAAGGAACCTGAACTAATACAAAGCATGGGTAATGTCAACTTAATACCATGAAATTACTGTACTTGAGCTACTAGAGCCACCTACCATTTCCTGATTGTCATCAATTGCTTTCATCTGGACTTTAAGTTTATTGACTTCCCGTTCATAGCTGGTGTGTGGAACTGCAAGGTCGTACATTGTCAATGACCAGAATGTGGCATAGAACTGAGGACTGATGTCATCCCAAACTTTGGAAACATGTAAGGAGACCACTGCTTCATGGACAGGAGCCATCACCATTTCACATGATGTAATGTACTTATGAACTTTATGTTGCTGTTTACTTCCCTTTTCTGACTTTTTAAGTTCATCATATTTAGACTGGAGATAAAAAGTAAAAACAAACACAACACAATTTATTGCACTAACCTTCATAGTATAAAAGCCTATGTTCCCTTTTCGAGAATCAGAAGACAACCAATCAAAACTGTTGTAAGAATTCGAAGTTCTTACCAATGACATTTATTTTAAGATAAATCAACCCTGGAAGCTGTTCTCATCTTTAGTCCTATGTGCTCACTAGGAGCTTTTAAGAAGATTCTTATTAAATCTGACCTGTTGCATAATAAATAGAGTATGTGTACCCCCCTCCACCAACCATATCCCCAACTGTACTCTCTCTTACTACCACGACAAGGATTGAACATACAGGGTTTCCACTCCTGCTTTTAAAATCTTCAAGGACACCAAGTAAAGGGTCTTAACACTGGTAAAGAGGCATAATGGAACTAGTAACAGCCAATCAGCACAAGATGCTTTACTACTACACATAGCCCTTATTGGCCACTATAATTTGTCAATTAAGAAAGTGGGTCAGGAAAAAAAAAAGAAAGAAAGTGGATCAGGGGTGCCCGGATGGCTCAGTCAGTGGAACGTGCAATTATTGATCTCAGGGTTGTGAGCTCAAACCCCACGTTGGGTGTAGAAATTACTTAAAAAATAAAATCTTTAAAAAAAAGAGTGAGAAAGAAATTGGATCAACATTAAGAAAGGCTATGAGAAAGTTACTATAAGACTGCTAAGTAGGGTGACTGACTATCCAGGTTTGCCAGTGAATGAGGGGACTCCCAGCATGTAAGAGTATAGTGCCAAAACTGGCAAAGTCTCAAGCAAACTAGGACGAACTGGTTACCCTACTGCTAAGCTAAGTAAGACCTTCTTCTTTTTTTTTTTTAAGATTTTGTTTATTTGAGAGAGTGAGCATGCACGAGAGAGAGCAAAGGCAGTGGGAGGGGCAAGAGAGAAAGGGGAAAACAGACTCTCCACCAAGCAAGGAGAGCCCAACATAGGGTTCAATTCCAGGACGCTAGAATCACGACCTGAACTGAAGGCTGATACTTAACCAGCTGAGCCACCCAGGCGTCCCTAAGTAAGACTCTCTATGAATGGATATGGTATGTTAGAGTTTAAAGCATGTGGGAATTGACATGCAGCTTTTTTAGACCAGACTGGTTTATCCTATCTTGGAAGAGAGTCGGAGGAAGGCCATACTCTTGAGAGTATGAGGAAAAGAATCTGTTAGTACAATGGGAGGGAGCTACCTATTAGTTCATAGAGTATAACACCAAATGTAAAAAAGAAAATAATACAAAGTCTTGTTGCTATTGTCTCATGTCCTTCAGTCTCTTTAGGATGAAAATTTTGTTTGGGTTAGGCATCATCCCTGAAGAAGAGCCTAAGAGGAGAACTAAAACTCACTTCTTTTTTTAGAAAAGCATTTAAATCATCACAGTTTGTGCTACACATGGAACCCAGAACTAGAAGGTCACAGGTCAAAGGTTCCACTTCCAGTTCTGCATTATGGTAGGCAAGATTCTTGGCTCCTTACACTCCACCTGTCTTCCCTCCTAAGTGCCTCTGTAACCCAGGCTAACTGGACTGAAGATATACCAAGTACTTTGTTTCAGAGGGTATCTTAAGCAGCATCTTACAATTATTGTAACTACAATCTGAGAATCTCTCAATTTTTCTGTAAGTGGGAAGATTTACCTTGTTACCCCCATTTTAGAGAGCATGCTGATAATTACGGAGACCAAACAGGTGAAAAACTACAAACAATATTACTTATGAGAGAGAGGTCCCAGTTACATCACAGACCTGAGAGATTAGCAGCAAGAATAAGGAAGTGGTTTTGCACTTTGAGGGCAGGTCCTGTCGATGGTAACCAGTATCAATCTATGTGAGGCAGAATGACATCTGCTAAGATTCTAATAAAACAAAGGATAAGCAGAACCGAAACTACCTGTATAGGACAGCTTAACTACCTAATTCGGGCAAGATCTAGAACATGAACTGGAGGAAAGCCTTTCTTTCAGAACTGTGTTACATGGTGGGTCTCAACAACAGAACTGAAAATTAGGTTTACAGGTACGTGAGGGTAATGATGTGGTAAAACAGCCCCCATATCCCCAGTCCTTGGGTTCTGAATTTGTCACTTTTATTGCTAGGTACTGATCTAGTCCCTATCTAGTTAAAAAAAAAATTAGGCTTGATCAGAAAAGACAACTATACTTCACATTTAACTAGGATGAATAGTTCCTGATCTAAAGTTAGTTGAACTCCCTCTTCAAGCTTACACTTTAAGTCAAATGGAGAGGCGTAACAGCTCTATTTCTCAAGTCACCCAGTGCACTACATCAATGAAACAGAACTGATATCCAGTTATTGCTATATTTCTAATTCCTGTTCAAAAAGCTCTTGTTGGCCCAATAACCTGAACAGTGTGTGGCTGGCTGAATTATTCCCATTGAGAGCCTACTCAATTTATCAATTTATGGAAGGTCCTAACAGTCCTCCAATACTCATACCCTCTCATCAAAGGCTCTTCAAGAGAGGCTCTCACCCAAGAAGAAAAAGCAAGGATCCCCAGGAAGTCTGGGTGTCCATCCAGTGCAACCAAGGTTGCCAAAGAACTCCTTTTCCAGAGGGTGTTATGGGGCCTATTGGTAACAGACTTACCCCTGATTTGGCTATATAGTCACCTCTATAGAGTTCTTTGTTTTCCTCTGCAACCCTGAGTGGGAAATGACATTTCTTTGTTTAGATTTTTGTATCTCTTAAATGACAAAGACACAATATTTTACAAAGGCTATAGAAAAGGTAGTTATTGGTATGAATGACCTACTCTGTTCCTGACCTGGAAAAATTCAGGCAACCAGGTGTTCCTGTTTGCTAGGCTTCAATATCACTGATTAGTGTATTCACTTCTCAGTAACGCACAGGGCAGGTCAGAATTCCTGAAATGAAGCAACTCTCCCACCTCAGTCCTTCAAGAAATCAGGTCCCCTGCCTGCTGTATAGCTGAGACTTATCTACTGAAGGGTCGGGTGACAATGCAAGACATAACTACACGAAGAGAGCACACAATTTTCTGGATTGAAAGATTCTAAAGGTGGTGAAAGAGCCCTAATACTACCCCCACCCCGTCCCCTTTTCCCTTCTAGAGAATATAGCATGGTATTGCTGTGTAAGGCTAATCAAGTGATAATTAAATCAATTAACAGTTACTTGTTAGAGGGAAGTGTGACACTGTAGCAGCTGATATGTAAACACTAACAGCTGATGGTCAATTAAATGATCAATTAGACCCCAAATTTCTCAGTCACTTTTTTCCACACCTCTACTACACAACCCTACGTTCCTACTGAGAACAAAGAAGGGATCCTAGTTTAAGAGAAAGGACCAAGATCTTCCCCCTAGAATCTGTAGTGAAAGCCTTCCTTGAGCAGTACAGACTTAAAACCATTAACAAATAAACAGAAGGGCCAGAATTCAAGCCTACACAAAGATAAAGAATATGCTGGGGCTCCAGTCAGAATGGAGAAGTACTATAGTTTCCGAACACAGGCCTGACTGTGGTCTGAAGGAAAAGGAAGAGTCGATTCCCATTAGAGGTCACTGCTTTGCAGGCAGGAATCCAGGTGGCAGTTAGAGAAGAAGAGGGAGGGCAGTCTCCTCTTGCCCCAACCATCCTTACAGTCAGTACTGGGATGCCCTACTTGGGAAGACTCTGGTTTGCTTCTGTGCTTTCCTCTTTTTAGTTGTCTCATTTAGGTGGAGAGAAATAAAACAAGAACTAAGAATACCTCTCTGAGAAGTTACACAACACAGCCTACAAGAGTTTTTAGAGTGTTTGGGGATGGTTAGGTCTGTCTTTCTCAAGGTAGTATGAATAGCAAGTCAACTGACAGGGATATTATTCCTGAGGAAAGAGGATTTTCTGTATTCAATAGGAGTTTTTTGCAGAGTCACCAACCATATTTTCCTCCATCAGAATCAATTAGCACTTGTTAAAAAATAAGCAAAAACAAAAACAAAACAAATTCCCAGGTACTACTAAAGGTTACTACATTAGAATCTAGGGACAGGGGATTGAGGGGATTGAGTCTCAAAGATGCTTTGCTGGTGACTCACATCTATATTAAGGTTTGACTGCTACAGTTCTACAGGGCCCTTAAGATATCAACCTGGACAACTGGTGGTATAGTACTAGTAAGACTTACTTTTAAAGGGAGCATTTTCATTGTACACTGTTCAGAGATGAGTACTAACAAAAGAATAACTCTCTAAGAGACATAATCTGTATCTGTGTCAAACTAAAATACATTTACAGTTAAGAAATAATTCAGAATCATTCTTGAATGGCAGCAAAGACACTTACCGAAATATGGTGTGCATACATTGGCCTAGACAGGAAAAATGCTGCATCATGGGGTGTATGAAATTCATTACAGAGCACATCAATTGAAGGCACTCGCTTTATATAATCTTCTGTGCTTAGATTAGATGCTAAAAATCCACCGAACTGTACCAGGGTATCATGACACTAAATTTAAAAAATAAGACAAAAAAACACAAATGTGCTACCATTTTATGAAACCAATATAAAAATTTTCCAAAATGATTATAATGTCATTTTAAATGTATTTTGATTAACATTTAAGAATTCAAATTTTACAACTTAAAAGAACTTTAGAGACAATCAATAAACATCATCATGTAATCATATTACCAAATAAGATGTGAAGGCCCTGAAAAGCTGATCAATCTAAGGCTTTAATAGTCAACAAATTCTCAAGTTCCAAGTTATTGTTCATCACTTTTAGTAACAGGATATATTTACCCTACATCACATACAACAATTTTATGTATACAGAATTTCCTTGCCCTTAAAAGAGGAAAACTTCATTTATAAAATATATGGGATCTTTTTTCCCTTGTAATATAGTTGGTGATAAACATATTTTGTAAGCTAATCACAGGTTTTACTGCTTAATATTTATGGATATATATTATAAAGATCACATCTACTTTGTTCTGATTGAAATTTCAGATTTCCGGAGATCAGAAAAGATATGAAGAGCAAACTAACAACTTGAAGTTAACCACTTAACTAGTAGTTAACTAGTAGTTAACTAGTACTACATCTCCTAGAGTCTTCTCTTAAATACCGTAATATGCACAGAAATAGCCCCTATTTCCAGAATGTCTAGTTTACATTAGAGCTGTTTCACATTCATCTGATGTCCAAAATGACATTTTAAAAATTTTATCCCATTCCATCTTTTCCATTATCAGGATAAAAAAAAAATCCACATAAACACAAAAGCCACTTTAACTTGCCTGATCATAGAGTTTTCCCACAAGTTTCAAATGTTTCTCTCCACCTTCTTGGAAAATTACTCCATTCCTCTGCTGAGCCATAAGCAAACAGAGAGGAAGAGCAAGATCATGGTCCAATAGTGCGTCCTTTAATCTCTGGGAGGATTTTTTAGTGTTTCTTATCTGGCCAAAATAACCACCCTACATAAGAGAAGACATAAATTTACCAGTGCACACTGCATTAAAATACGCTTTCTGATTTGAAAAAGACCCAGAAAAGGCTCAGTTACAATCCTGAAGATAAAAAACTTTACATTCCTTCCCTTTCTTCACAAATTTATTTTAGTGATACTGTTGTTGATTACAGTCACTAGCTTAAAGATAACTGTCAACTGTCTTTCAACTTCTGCATATTTTCCATTTTCCACCTTGCAGTCCCTCATAAAGGATTATTCTTTATTTGGTATGGAACAGATTCAACAACAGAATAACTATATTCAGCTTTACACCAGTTAGGATATCAAGGACCACAGAAGACTTGATATTTACTTCTCTTACAGATTTAACACTGTCTTTTACACTTTGTTTCAGCTTTTTGAAAGGGTTAAAGTCACTAGTATATCTCAATTTTTGAAAGGGAGGTGAGGGCAGTCATGAGGGAAGGGTACATATGACTTTGACATTTGGTTTCATGTACTTGTGTGTTGTCTGGAGTCTTTAGTATGAGCATGCGTATATCTGAAACTTAAAAAGTCAATTAAAAAAATTAGTAACTCTCACCTCAGCTTTTAATTGCTCTCCACCAGTCATGGCTTCTAGTTGCTCCATCGTCATTTCCTCTGTAATTTCTATTCCTGCCATTTTTTGTACCACTTCTTTCAATATAAGCAGGTCAAAACTATTTAGAAAAAATAAGAAACAGTCTGTAGTTGAAACTTCAAACATAAAAGTGACAATATATACTATAATTAGTATGTTGAGAATCCCTAAATTATTTGTATATAAATATGAGGAGAAGGGGCTGGAGTAGTCAAGGAAAAACTGCATTTCCAGAACTATAATGAAAAATATTTGGGGCATGTAATCGGTTTATGCTTACTTTAACTTTTTCCTTGGGAATAATTTCAAACTTACAGGTAAGATGTAAAGACAGAAAATAGTACAAAGCACATCCATATGCCCTTTACCCCAACCTCGCCTATTACTAACATTCTTACTCCTGTTCACGTTATCATTTGTGTTTTCTCTCCCTCCCTCCCTTTCTACACACACACACACACACTTTTTTTTCTTAACCATTTGGGAGTAACTTATGTAGTAAGCAACATCATTTTAAAGGCACATTTTACCCCTAAAATTCCAAAGGATGTATTTCCTAAGAATGAATTTCCTAAGAATATAATCTCTTAACATAACCACAGCATAGTTACCAACTTCAGTAAACCTAACACTGATATAATACTTTATTGTTCATATTTCATTTTTATCAGTTTTCCCAATAGTCCTTCACAAAATTCTTTTAATGTTTTTCACTTTTTAAATTCAAGTATAATAAACATAGTTTATATTAGTTTTAGTCAGGTACAACATAGTGATTCAACAATTCCATGCATTATTCAGTGTTCATCGTGGTTTAAGTGAACTCTTATTCCCCTTCACTTCTTCATAGTGTTTTTTTTATCCTCCAGTACAAGGTAGCCAATACATATATATGATGGTATAAAGCCATCTCTCTAAATAATCACACACACTTGGAAGGGATGGAGGGAGTGAGGGAGTGGAGAAAGAAAAGGAAGGGAATGGAAGTTCCAAGTTGTGGTGTATGAACCTAAGACAACAGCCTTAAGAACATCTGTTATTGTGCTAATAGTTATGCATTTTAATTCTTAAAGTTTAGAACTGTCAATGAAAATAATTTATGACTTTCAAGATCTTCTTTAATTAGTTAAGTAATGAAGATAAAGTAGAAACCTTCTTTCCTACAAAACAAATACAGATGTTTTTCCAAAGGTAAAGCCAGACATACCCAAGACACAAGTTAATAACAGACAAAAGGCACAGTTTTTGAAGATTCTTAAGTGCTTACTCTTTCACCTTGTCTGCCTTCCCTAAACATAGTTTATGAAAATGAGAGCCTTCATGCAAATTAGTTTGCAACAAGTACCCAAAAAAGTTTTTAATTTTTCTTTAAACTATCTTTTAATTAAATACTATATTCATAGTACAGAAAATTGAGTTATAGATTTAAAAATAACATTCTATTCTCCTAGTCCATAGACACAGGAGAGTAAAGTGTATAGGAATGGTGGAGAGATGCACACAGTGTAAATGATATGCCGATAAAATCCTAAATCTAAATTTTTTAACTTTTCTCTAATTCAAAATAATAATCTGTCACAAATTATTTAGGTAATACTTGTGTGGAACACCAGATAGCTTTACAAATTTTTGTTTGCTTTCTACCAGAAAGTTTTGGAAAACAATTTCTAGTTCTTTGATTCTCGTCAGTCTACTGCTGATGAGGTTTACTAATTCAAACTCTAAACATTGACAGTGGTCCAGAATAAAATAATAAAACCCAGTATTCATAAAGAAGACATTGTCCAAAAGGTATGTAAGCCGTATGAATCTCTGAAGTTCAAAATCAAAAGAAACTGTGTTTTGAAAATACTGTATACACCCTCAAAATATGTTCCTACCATATGCTTATTAACGTAAAGGCCAATTACTGTCCAGCAGCACAATCAACAATGCAATACGTTTTGTCATAAGAGGATTTACAATATACCATATAAACCATTTACTCAAGAGCCTAACAGGTAGTCGAAATGAATTGTTTTTTTAATGAGTTACATATATAGCCAAATATTATATTTCTTTCTGCAAAAAAAGTGTTTATATATGAAATTACAATTTCCTTTATTTAAAGAATTCCATATAAGTGAGCAACTATTCTACTTAAGCCTACAAAACAGTTTTTCAGAATAGCAATCTCAATATCCCAATACCACCAGAAGTATTCTAATTATTGAATTTCATTTACATATGATTTGCTATGAATACCTTTTGCCTGCCTTTAGCTGATTAGCCACATACTGAAGAAGACCAGCAAGATCAATTGGATATTTACGAAAAACTGCACCACAGAAACTAGCCAGACCTATATGAAATAAAAAAATAGGGCTTTTAAAAAACAGTTCATAAAACAAAAAAAAAAACACAGTATTAAGTGGCATTTCTCAACTAACTCAATTTCTAAAACAAAATGAGGTAGGAATAATTGTACTGCTGATGCCACTGAATGGAGTTTTACAATTAATAATAGCTAGTATTTATTGAGCATACATATGCTAAGCACTATACTAAGTAAGTACTTTACATTAATTAACTCATTTAATTTTTGCAATAATCATCTCAGGTTGGCTTAAACCCATCGATGAGGAAAATTTGGAACAGATATATCATGCAACTTGTTCATGTCACATAGTTGGTATGAGGTAAAGCAGTGATTCAAAGCTATACGGCCTGACTCCAGAGCCTGTTGGGCCACAACAATTAACCAGGCCACAACAAAATCTTGCAGATCACTCAGTAAATTTGAATGATCAACAAAACACACTAATGAGTCAATCTCTAAGGAGCTGCACACAAAAAAATCTCTCAACTAGAAACATATTGCTAGTTGTGGAGAGGCAAGGAAACAGGTAAAGCATTGCCAGACCAGGAAGCAAACAAAAGACCATTTTAACCAATAGTCCTTACCGCATTATGAGTAGGGAGAAAGCCCCAGTCAAGACAAGAGGAGATCCTAGTAAAATCAAGTGATCTGTGGCCTTTTCAACAATTATTTGCTGAGCACCTTAAAGCATAATGGACAAAGCACAGGTACTGCCCTCAAGGAGCTTACAGTCTAGTGAGGGATACAGAAAAGTAAGCTGAAATAACTGATAAATAAAAGGTTCCATGGGAGTACAGAGAAGAGCACCTAATTCTGACTTTTGGGTAGGAGCATTAATAGGGAAAGTTTTCTGAAAAAAAGTGACCTCTAAGCTGAAATCTAATGAGTATATAGATATGGTGGAGGAAATGAGTAGGCATGGAAGGGTATTCCAAGTGGAGGCAATACATGTACAAAAAGGCCATGGAAAGTGTAAGTATTCAGTATTAATGGAGGAGGGGCAAAAGATGAGCCTAATACACCGAGTAAAAGGACCCGATCCCACAAGAACTCACTTGTATGACTTAATGCAAATTTCAGACTTTAAAGGGCAATGGGGAGCTACCACAAGATTCAGCTATCAAACACAACAGGTTGAAAGAAAAGGGAACTCACAGCTGGAAATCAAAAGCACAAGATATTTAAAATGAAACAATCACATTTAATCACATTAACAATCACATTTTTTGTTCTTTTAAGATGACTGAAACCTCAGGATGGAAAGGAGAGAAAGGAGAAGAGTTCCCTTAAGATTAATTCCTCTAAAAAAAAAAGATTAATCCCTCTAAAATAATAGAAGGGAATTTTTATCTCCCCAGTAATGTTTGCACAAATTCTATGAGAGCCAATATTGGACTCTTCAGTTGGAAAATGAGTAAGTACTATGAACTTCCTTACACAGCCGAAGACTTAGAGACACTCTGAGAACGAGCTGAGTGGCTAGGTATTCTCAAGACCTCTTTACAAATAGGCCCTTAGCATTAGCAATAGGATACTTAACATGGCAATTACAACAGATGGAAATTTCATCCTTAGAAAAATAAAAATACTTACTCTGAAGCCAACTTGAGATGGTTGTGTCATCATGTTTCATTCTCTCCTTTTCTGGATTAGCTAAAGCTTCAATGATACAATCTTTTGCACATTAAGGAAAAATTTTAGGTCAATACATCTCTAACAAAGACCCTTTAAATAATAAGAAAATGCCACATCTTGGGGAAAAAATAAAATTGTTAGCTTCAAGTTATTACAGATTATTGAAAATTACACTTACTGTCGTACCAACTTTTACATCTTTCACCAAGCAAGACATATTACCATGTTAAATAAAGTTGACTTGTTCTCTCCCTATACACAACAGACACACACACACAAACTCCTGACTACCCAACCTTTAGACCAGCCAATGGAATTAACCTCATATGGTTATTAATGGAATTCAGAGTGAAAAAGAAAAATAAAAAGAATGAAAACAAATGTTCACCAGTTAAGACCTATGAAATGTGAGATTTATGTATTACTTCACTTGAAAGGATACAGGCCAAAACATCATAATTCAATGAAGTGAGGTATTTCAATGAATCTACTACAGGTGTTATTAAATTATCATACTTCTGTATTTGTGACAAGATCTGAAAGATAGCAACAAAAGACAGATAGCATTTACTCATCAAAAGGGAACTTTTGTGCTAAATAATAGCTATACTTTTTGTTTTTCAAAAGAAACAATGCTTAAAATTAAAGTAGCCTCCTTCTACTTTGTATTTATATAAAACCTACTATATTCTATCATTTCTTAGGAAGTACTTTCTTAGGCTATATTCTTTAATTAGGAAATAATTCCAGGACATATAACTTGACTTCTGGAATGATAAATGCCAAATGTCTTTCAGAAATCTTTCTAAATATGAAAGCATTACGTCTGAGTCACAATGAAATGCGATTCAAATATTTCTAACAACTAAAATCAATAAATAATGCATCTCTTTATTAATATTTTTCTAAATCAACATGGGGTAAATAAAACAATTTAGACTGTTTGACAGTAGCATTGTTACATATGACCAAAAAAGCAGATCAATGTGTTAAATATACTGTATGCTGTTTTATTTTTAGAGTAACCATACAGTCTCATTTGCTAAAGATTTTTTCCCTTAAAACTATCATTTCTAAAACTTCATCATTCCATTTCCACTTGTGCTGATTTAAAGACAACAAAAAGGAAAATCCCTTAAAATAATATTAACCTCAAAACATACATAATCAAACAAAATGGTTGGATTGCTGTGGCTCAACTTCCCAATTTGTCTTCCGGAAGGCTTCACATTTTCCTTGGTTAGACGCCTACAAGGGGAAAAATAGTGGCAGAAATCATGTTAAGTCTTTTCCCTTATAATGTTGATAGCTTTGTTGTATCATAAAAAAAAAACAAACAAAAAACAATTCTTTCCCAAGTATCCAAAATGGATCCATGTAAAACCACCACATTTTTCATATACATTACTATAGGACTTAAGTTATTTTGGTTAGGCATTCTCCCAAAGGGTATCAATGCTTAACATTTATAATACATACACTTCCATTTTATAGAAATAGTCTAATAAGCAAAAACTCTTAATGTACTCTACAAGTATATAAAACTCCTCTTGAAGAAAATCATAATTATTTTTTTAAAGATTTTTCTATTTATTTGTCAGAGAGAGAGAGGGTGCACAAGCAGGGGGAGCAGCAAGCAGAGGCAGAAGCAGGCTCCCTGCTGAGCAAGTAGCCCGATGCAGAACTCAATCCCAGGACCCTGGGATCATGACCTGAGCCAAAGGCAGATGCTTAAACGACTGAGCCACCCAGGCATCCCAAAAATCATAATTATTTTAGATTTAGAAGTGCTCATTTATCAGTTTAGGTATCAAATTCAGTGTAATGCAATCAAATACCTCATACCATCTGTCTAAGTTACCCTAACAGAGTAAGAGCTACCAATGCTGCATTCCTTGATAGAGGAAGTTCTCTGGTTTTCGTGTAAACAATTTTTGAAAGTAAACAATTTTTTTAAAACTCAGTTCTACTCCTTTCCTTCCTCTTTAATTCTTCCTCTGCTCAGTATTCTTTTAACTAACATTCTGGAAAACATATCTATGAAACGCTTACAGCTCAAAATTATTACACAGCATCTTAAACTCTTCTGATATTATACAGTAAATCCAGAAACTTAAAAAAAACTGATGACTAAAAGCTTTCTAGAATGAAAATACAATGCAATGAAGCAAATAATGAATTCAATTGATAGTTCAAGGAATGGGACCATTCTGGAAGTAACAAACTTGATAATTATGTTAAGAAGTTTCTCCCTTTTTTTGAAGATTTTATTTATTTACTTGACAGAGATCACAAGTAGGCAGAGAGGCAGGCGGGTCGGGGGTGGGGGGAGCAGGCTCCCTGCTGAGCAGAGAGCCCCATGCGGGGCTTGATCCCAGGACCCTGAG
Source organism: Enhydra lutris kenyoni (assembly GCF_002288905.1). Classification (NCBI taxonomy): domain Eukaryota; kingdom Metazoa; phylum Chordata; class Mammalia; order Carnivora; family Mustelidae; genus Enhydra; species Enhydra lutris. The sequence goes on from NW_019154137.1 coordinate 6,195,419, forward strand.
ATCATGACCTAAGCCAAAGGCAGAGGCTTAACACACTGAGCCACGCTGGCACCCCCTTAAGAAGTTTCTTGTGACAAAACTGACCCATCAATCAAAATTATTTCATCATCAATTGCTCCCCTTTCCCATTCTCCATTGTCCAGTTTCCTTTTATCCCACAGAAAAGAGAGACCAATCAAATTTGAAACTTTGGCTATACTCTGTTCCACCTTTAAACGTACTGCTACCTGTCCTTCCTTCTGACCCTACTATTTCAGGTGGTCCTCCTACTTGCCAAAGCAGATCCATCCTCTCTATACCTTTTATCCCATTCCCTTCTGCCTCCACCCTGGAGGGAAAAACAAAAAAAGTAAAAAATAAAAGGAAGACTTTCTTGATGATGTCTTACCCTTAAGCTACCATGGTGTCTGGCATATGGAACACAATCAATGGCCATCTGTTGAATGAATTACTGAATGCCTTACAGCAAATGCATTTTTTAAACAGTAATCAAAACTTGAGAAATTTTGTAAGTAATAAATTAATAGATTCCATTCCCAAAATACAAAGTTTAATCAACACCAAAATCATATTGCTCAAGCCTGGTGAAATAATTACAACAACAAAAATCCAAGTACATTAACTACACATACTCTTCTCTGATATATATTTTTATTAATTCATTCATTCATATTAATGTCTTCTATAACAGGCAAAGAGCTAAGCATGTGGAATACAAGGATGAATAATAGCTCCTACTCTCAAGCTTAGTCCAGCTGGGGAGAACAACTTAACCTATTTTTTAAATTTTACATTCTTAAATCCAGCAAGTTACAGAACAGTATTTATTATATGCTATCAATAGTATAAAGGGAGAGAATAATGTTTTTGCATTCACCTATATATACACAAAAATCTCTGGGAGGATAAATAAACTAAACAGTGGCTACTTTTTTCCTTTAGGAGGACTGAGTCAATGGAGGATGGGATGAGAGACTTTTTATTATCTACCTCTTTATATTTATTGAAATGTAAACCATGTGAATGTATAAACTATTCAAAAGATTAGATAATTAGATAAAAGAAAATAATCACAGCAATATCTAAATGGTATGATAGCATCATATGTACATGGGACAGCAGTGGTACAAAGAACAGTCAACTGTGCTTGGCAGTACGTACTACAGAAGGCTTTGTGAGGAGCTAACACTGAAGCCCACCCTCGAAGGATGATGAGGTCACCAGATTGAGAGAGGAAAAAGAGGTAAGGGAAAACCTGTTCAAACAGAAGAAACGAAAAATATATGCAAAGAAAAAGGAGACCACAGTACATTCAGGGAAACTTAACTGACTGAGCTCAGCACAGCTGGAGGTAGAATTAGCTGGCAAAGAGGTTGGAAATGGGGAGAGACAGAGTGTGAAAGGTGTCTTACATCACCATGTCATAAAGATTGACATATAACCTACAGGCAACAGTTAGTCACCAAAGGATATTGAAGAAAGAATAAAGAATAAAGGTACCATAATACTCCAGATAAAAGAAGTCAGTGGCAGTAGAGAGTAAAGACACAGATTGAAGAGATCTGATAATATTTACTATACAACTGACCCCTGAACAACACAGAGATTAGGGGCAACAAATCCCTACACAGTCGAAAATCTGTGTGTAATTTCTGACTCCCCAAAAACCTTAACTACTAATAGCCTACTACTGACCAGAAAGAAGCCTGCCTAATAACATAAACAGCAGATTAACACATATTCTGTATCTCATATACTATATTCTTACAATGTAAGAAAGTTTTTTAAGTAAGAATATTACAAGTAAGCTAAAGAAAATGTTATTAAGAAAATCATAAGGAAAATACATTTACACTACTGTCAATACCGTTAAGCTTACATTGTCTATTTACAAGATAGACAGTCTGTCAGCACCCACACCAGTACTATCTTATATGATACAGAACACTGTAGATGTTATATGCATCACTAACACTAGACATCAAAAACGAAGACAATGTGAAAAGAAACTCGTATTTATTTACAGGTATAATGATTCATGCACTGACAACAAAACAGCAACAATATGATTGCTTTATGGCAGCCTAATATAATTGATATGACTGCCTCATGGTAGCTTAGCTTATATGCTAAAGAATGAATCGTTATCAAATTTTTATGGCATATAGCATTACAGTATATTCATAATACAGTACTGGAAATACTATTAGTTTTTTTTTTTTTTTTTTTGACAGACAGAGATCACAAGTAGGAAGAGAGGCAGGCAGAGAGAGAGGGGAGGAAGCAGGCTCCCTGCTGAGCAGAGAGCCCGATGCGGGGCTCGATCCCAGGACTCTGGGATCATGACCTGAGCCGAAGGCAGAGGCTTTAACCCACTGAGCCACCCAGGCGCCCCTATTACTTTTTTTAAAAACCCACTTATCTGTGATAGGCTGATAATGCAGTTTGTCCAATTACAAGAAAGGCATATTACACAATAATAGAATTCTTTGAAAGCAAAGTTATAAAAGAAAAGTAAGAAAACAAACACATTATTAATTTTGTTAAATATCATTCACCTATGCGTATGTAAGGATAAGCTACCCACTTGCATACAAGTCTTGCACACAATATCCTACGTGACGATGATAAAGAGGACACAAAAATATCTCCTATAGTTCTTGCCAAAAGGTTAGATTTCACACGAAGACACACAAACACAACAGGCAAATTTATTAACTGTATATCATGATGATTATTTACTATTCATTAAGTGGAAGTGGATTAACATAAAGGTCTTCACTCTCATGTTGGTCTTCTTGTCTCAGGGATGGCAGAGTGGAAGAGGCAGAGGAGGTGGAAGGAAGGCAGTTGAGACAGGCACACTCAGTGTAACTTTATGGAAGTAAATGGTAATTTCTGTCTTTTTTGCTTTTCTACCTCTTCAAAAATGTTTCTATATGGTACCTAGCCTTCTTCCACCATCTGCTTTAGTTTCAGTGCTCCTATCACAGAAGGGTCCATGTCATAACAGAAGTCAAAAAGCAGTCTAGAATGTAAGAACCTTCTGCCAGATTGTCCATTGTTTCCTGGCACCTGGTATTTATCTTTTCCCTTTGAGGCTCAGGAGCTATAGCAGCTTGATAGGTAAGGGCACTCCAGATCATAAACCTGACTGTGTTTGCACAAAACAACAGAGTTAGCCTATCCCTTCCTACCTTAAATCCTGGTGCTTCCTCCTCCTTCCTCACAAATAAATGTTCTTTGTGGCTTTATTTTCCAGAATAGGGCAACTTTTGTCTGCATTAAAAACCTGTTCAGGCAAATATCCCTTCTCCTCAATGATTTTCTTAATGGCATCTGGGAACTTATCTACTTTCTGCCTCTTGTTCGGCAGAAACGGCTTCTCCTGTCATCCTGACTTTTTTTTAAGCCAACCTCTCTAAAATTATCAAACCATCCTTTGCTGGCCCTTAAATTCTCCAGCTTCTGATCCTTCACCTTCCTTTTGCTTTAAGTTTTCATATAATGAGTTGGCATTCTCTCAAATTATATTAGAATCAATAGATATTTCATTCTTAAAGCAATCCTGCACCCACATAACAGCTGCATTTTCAATACAAGATAAAAAGGTATTTCACAAAAACTACAAGGTTTTCACATCTGCTGGTATAGCTGCAGCAATGACTTGATGAATTTCCTTTAAAAAAAAAAAAAGTCCTTACACTGGATTCATTTCTCTTGAAAACAGCAGATAGCAGCAGCTACAGACCTCAATCTATGGTACATTATTAAGCAATTCACCTTTTTCTTGTAATGTCATGACTTTTCTCTGCTTGTGAGCACTTCCGGCAGCACTAGAAGCACTTCGTATGGGTCCCAGGGTGTTATGCAAGGCATACAGTATCACAATAAACACGAAAAATATGTAAGAACCGTGAGAGATCACTTTTTACTGCAATACACAATTTGTTGGGGAGATGAACTGCTCACACAGAGATGATTAGCATCACACAGTATTTTAAGCGGACACTCAACAACACTTGAGCTCACTGCATAGCAACAGGGGGTGGTTACAAAATTATTATAGTAGTACAGTATTACAGGTAGTTTTATGCAGTTATGACTTAATACTAAATCTTCACATATGTTTACATCTCTCTTGACTGAATGGCACATTGTACAGTCTGTAAATGTGCATGTAAGTAAGTTCTGGTAAATTTTAACTTTGTAGAATAGATTGGTGTATATTTTATTGTAGCAAATGATAAAATAGACTGGTATCTACATGTATTTTATGCATTCATGACATACCTTTTTCTTGATTTTTTCAGTATTTCTAGGCTATGTGATTTGTAAGTTTTTTCAAATTTGTTCGAAATCTCCAAAAAAATTTCCAATACATTTATTGAAAAAAATCCACATGTGAGTGAATCTGCATAGTTCAAACCCATGTTTGTTCAAGGATCAACTGTATTATTAAATAATCCACCTAAAGCACTTGGTTCACGGCCTAGCACAAATAAATATTAATGGCTCCATAAATATTAGCTGTTGTTGTTAAGCTAGATACTCTACTTGGCAAATTCATAAGACCAGAACTCCTTTGGAAGAACCAATTCTAATATCATCTTTCTACGCCTTCCCCAACTTCCACAGGGTGAAATAACTCACTCTCTTCTCTATCCTCCCAAATAACATTATATATATTGCATAAAGCAACTACTAAACCAGACTGTGATTGTGCACACACCTGTTCCCCCAGCAGACTGTGGCCAGGGACAGTATCACTGGGCAGACAGTATCACTGCATACTGTTAAATCTAAACTAGAGAAGAAACTATTTTAATTAGAATAACCATACCACTGCATAAACATAAAAGATATGGCAATCAACAGCCTTGCTGAAAACACTCGTAATACAGCAGTTATTTAGCAGCATATAAACCGACAAGTATACGATTTTCATAATTAAATTTCAGTTTGCCAAGAAGTAAAAGCACACAAACGAAGAGAATAGAAATTTTTCAGAAGTTGACTCAAGGAGGTAGTTCTGCATAATTCCATTAGATTTTCCAAAAAAGAGAATTTTTTTTAAGATCTTATTTATTTGAGAAAAAGAGAGAGAAAGCACACATGCAAGCAGGGGTAAGAGAAGAGGGAGAGGGAAAGGCAGAGAATCCCAAGCAGACTGTGTGCTGAGCACAGAGCCCAATGCAGGGCAGGATCCACAACCCATGAGATCACAAATTAAGCCAAAACCAAGAGTCAGAAGCTTAACTGACTGAGCCACCAGGGCACCCCAGGAAAAATCTTTATTATGATAACTTTTGGCAGAAGAAATTTCAGAACTTTGACCACCTTTTATAAGCCATTAAATGTATTATGCAAACTGAACAAAGGCCATAGTAGGCTGTCCTTTAAAAACAGACTCACCCTATAATATGATGCATTAAAGATTATTAGATTTTACAGCTATGCAAACATGACAACTACAAAAACTAACTTGGTAGTCAAAATGAGCTAAAAGGCACAAAAATTGATAGTCATTCTATCTGCAATATATAATCAGCTATACCATTAAGCAAATACTCCTGGACTTTCTCAGAACTGAGGCTCAGACATAAGTTGGCTAGAAGAAAGTAAATTAATCCAGATATACTTTAGGTTAATATGAAGAAAAGTAAATTAAAACTTACTTCATGATATATTTGGCTCTGTCTATTGTTTGGGCTTTAACTTTTACTAAAAGTGGGTGACTGTTATAAGTTTCATTCTTCCATTGGCCATACAGACGATATCTTAAAAAACGATGAGATGAAGAATTAGGAAAAATTAAATACTTAGAGGTTAATGCACTAGAACAGTAGTTAAAAATACAAAAATATTATGTATTTACCTATGCTGATATGGAAATGTTTTAAACATTCCCCACAGTTCCTCAGACATACAAGCATTGCAGTCCATCAAAGAAAGAGATGGAAGAAGTACCTGGTCAGTAATGCTAAGTAAACAGCTAAGGATAACTTCCTAAGAAAAAGGGAGGAAAAATTATTTTAGTAAAAGGTCCACATTAACCGCCCCCCCAAAATAAGTCTCTGTCAGCCTTGGAAAAACTGCCATTCTTTGATCTCATACCACACCACATCTAATTTCCCACACTATCACTGCCCTTTTCACAATGGATATTTGTGCTTCTCCATCTAAGGGAGCAATGAGATGAGGTAAGGAAAGGGGTAGCAAGAGAATAAGGGACTTGTATTATCCCTCTTCCTTTCTCAACATGGTAATCCTCAAAAACAGGAGTTATCAATCTTAAAAGATATGTCAAAAACTATACTAAGCACGTGGAGTACAAAATATTCACACAGGTGATTAAAGCTTGTTCACAGTAAAATTTACAGTATGCTGTACAAAGACAAATCAGATACAATACTTTGGATTTTTCTAGTCTCTTACCGTTTTCTCTTTATCTTCTTGTTTGCTTCCATCAGACTGAAACTAAAATTAAAAAAAACTATAAATAAAATGCAAAAAGGTTAAGATTATGATGTCACAATTTAACATCTAATTTGAAAAAAATTAACTTGCACATGGTTGTGAATTATTTCCTTACTTTCTAAATAAGTGTAGATTTTAAATATAACCAGCATTACTAATTAACATTTTTAAATTTCACCTATATTTCTAACTTTCAAATCATCTGCAACATTCATGAATTTTAAATGTCAATTTTATAAGCCAATTCTTTTCTCAACCTCATTAACACAACCAAAGCATCTTAAAAATTGATCTAAGTATTTATTATAAGATTGTATCCAGCACAATTTAGTTATAATGCATTTGCATTCTTCCATCCAGAAGTTCTAATTTTCTGCTATGGAATTAGTAAAATCTAAGACTAAAGCAATAACACAAAAGATTAAAGCCAAAGAAATTTAAACTATGTTTTAATTCACCATTACTTAAACTCTCAATGAGAAGCCCAAAATATTAGTAACATTACTGACAAAGACCAAACCACTGCCTAAGCTGGCCTGAATGAAAAAACTTGAGTCATTTCCTATCAGTGATTTGCAGATGGACCGCTGAAGTACCATGTTTGATGCTGATGCTGTCCATTCATTCAAAATGAAATAGTAGTACTTATGTGTGCATACAGGCAAGTGGAGAGTTAGAGGAGTGTGCAAAGGCCAAAAGGACAATTGAAGCACTGATAGCCAAGGACAATCTAGATGTCTGGGAAGAATTTAACTCAATACCAAGTGACGAAGGGGGAAAATGCTAACATGCAGCTAACAAGCTTATTTACCTTCTTGGCAGAGATGGGTATTTTGTGCATGTTGTTTTCATACTTGGTAATTTAATGGATACTACTAAAGAGAAATCTAACTTCTGTGCAACATTTCCACATAAGACTAGTTCGGGGACTGCCATGTCATCTTGATGGGGGAAAAAAAACACATAATCCCCCCCCACTTTTTTTAATCAGCAAGTTAAAAAGATATGGTTCCCTTTCACAGAAAGAACTATTAAGTCAACATATATCCTGGTCAGCAAGTAAAGGTCAGGTTATGAAGGAATGGTCTGGCAGAAAACAAAGTAGATAGCTGCTTTGGTTTGGTTTGATTTGGTTTGGTTTGGGGCAGGGGGATAATTCTGGTGGCACATTAGGAAGAACTAGATTTACAGTATAGTCTGTCGGGGATAAAGACAGTTAAGCTACTCCTTTTCTTGTATATTATAATTCTAATGAAGCTACACATAGTTTTCTACATAGAAATGAAACATTTTCTTACCTACTAAACTGTCTTAATTCCTTTACTAAATACTTATTTAAGTTTGTAATGTCTCTATGTCAGTTAGATACATTCCAATCCCTTGATGCTTTTTTTCTTTTAGTTTAATTTGCTTTTTAATTTAGAGTAAATATAAAACTCTCCATTCCCATAGTACAACACGAAAATCTTATTGAATGGCCAGTCCAGGAAGAAAGTGAGGAAGAAAAGAGGGGGAGAAACAAAATATATACATTTCATTCATTCATTTGCTATGTGCCAGACACTGGGAATTCTAAAATGAACAGAACAGAGCTCCTATCTTTGAGGAAGTGACAAAGACAGTTCCCATCTTTGAGGATCTCTTGAAGCGTAGTTTACACTTACCAATGTACCATTAGGAACTGAATTTTTATGTCTGAATAAAATCAAGCATAATTATGCCTAGACAGACCATCAGCTAAAAATAGCCCCAAGCAGGTTCCATTCTTGCCCTATAGTGAGGGAGCAGATGACAAGGCTGCATAAAAGAACTGGGCAGAAAAAGAATGTAGGTCCACTAAGAGGGGGTTTCTCGAGAGTCAAGAAATAAAGCTTGGTAAAAAGCTGTAGATTTAACTAGATAAATTACTTTATCACTGATGTCCTACTTTTACTATCTCCAATCCATGAATATTTGAAATGCTACTTTATACTTTATTTCAGAAAAGAAAAAAAAGAAAAATAGATAAGATATGTGACTAGAAAAAAAAAAAAAAGATATGTGACTAGATTTGAACCTGAAGCTAGATCTAAGTACACTGTGGCACTATTTTCACCTTATTTTTCTCCTTCTTGTTAACTGCCATTTATGGAGTACTCACTATGTGCCATACAGTAGACTAAGAATTTCCCATTTAGGTCTTAAAACTGTTAAGGAAAATCTTTTTGCTAGAAAGGATCCAACTAAGACCCATCAAAATAACTTAGAAATAGAAAATATAACCTACAGGTTAAAAGTTACAAGGCCATGAGTTTACCGAGCCTGAAGAAGAGATAAATGAATTGCCTTCCAATGTTTTGGTTCAAAGCTTTGTTTTTATCTTTTAATCAGGAACTCTTAAAATTGTATAAAACAGAACAATCAGTAATATTGATACTACATCATTTCTGAAAACAGAGATACTAAATGGAAAAGTACTATCTTCCAACACTTTTCATTTTAAAATCAGTACAAATCTGTAGCAAAGAATTAATAATATGGTCACCAGTACACAGGATGACCATATGTGCTGGTTCTTGCTTTTTATCCTAGTGTATGTAACAGTACAACCTTTCCATCTTGAGTATCCTGGTTTAGACAATAAAGCACATGGTCTCCCTTCCCTACCCCATGAGTAGCATTCAAATTGCAGTAAATGGACTTGTGGGAGTGGTTTAAACATTAAAATATAGCAAACAAAACAAAATGCTAAATAGCTACACTTGGTTTCATAAAATTCATCACCCAAAAGTAATTACTTTGGTTAAAACATTGATTATGATATGAAATTGTGCTGTTTTACACAAGCATAGTTCTAACAAGCCATGTGTAAAAATGGCTATTTTTGGTGCACTTAATGAATATGAATATGTGATTTACTTAAATGAATTCTCTTCATAAATGGAGTTCATAACAGAAGTCTGTTGTAAAACAAAAAAATTGCCCTGTAAATGTATCTTTAGGGAAAATTAAAGTTTTCGTATGGAACTCATTTAAAGGGATATGCCCCTGTGTTTTACTTTACATTCCCCCAAAAGCAGACCCTATTCAAGTGCAGACATAATTTATTTTGGAAGCAACCCTAGGTACCACTAGTAGGAATTATTCCTGTGAGTTAACTGGAACTTAATCCCACTGGGGACTCTGAGGGTCCCAGAAGAAATACAACTCAGGATTATCCCATCTCAAAGCATGGTAGTTAAACACTAACACCAATCATTTCACTGGTTGAGAGCTGGGGAAAGGGGCGCAAAGTCAATTAGCTCTCCAGAAATTCCAGGATACCAATTCCTATATTACCTAAGTGGCCAGAAAAGCCCTCAAAGAGAGATGCAGGTGCCAATAGTTGAAAATTGGGCTGGCACACACCAAAATGATAAGGATCTAGTGTAGAGCCAAAAGAATACAGATGGAATCTAATAGCATCTGCTATGCTCTGCATGGACAAATGGCCAAACCTTCAAGAGTTGAATCTTTCACAAATATTTTTCATTTTTACATCCTACATTTTTTTTCCTGAAACTGAACACTGGGGTTCAATTTGAGAAAACCATCTTTGAGAGGAGGCACAAGGATCGAATCGACTGCTTACAGTGTGCGTCTGGTGCACACTAAAAATTTGACTTGTCTTTCTTATACAAAATATACTTCTCAAAATTATACCGTTTGTACACAGAGTCTACATTTGCCTATTAACAGACTTAGTATCTGCCTATCTTGTATGTTTTTATATTTCTCTTAAGTAAAAAGCATAGTTAATGGTAAAAATTAAGAACCTATTTTTAATTTTATTACCTTTACTATGATTCTACATCTTGATTAGAATTGTCATATATGACATCTTGAGCTAAGATGACCTTAGTTCAAATACAGGTGACAATATAAGTACAAATATAAACATCCTAACAGTTCTTCCCTGATCAAGCTCATTAAATAGCAAGAATGTTATAGATTAAATCTGGTCTCCAACTTTGGAGTTCATTTGCTTTGTATAAGACTTACAATAGCAAAAGTACATAAAGGAGCTTAGTAAACAATGCCACTGAGAGCTGCCTCTGTCTCTCGAACAATAAGAATTATAATGCAAGGTTCTAATTCTCCTAAAAATATTCTTACAAAATTTTTGTCTACTTGAAATTGGAAACTGACATGTCTATAGCTACCCCTCACTAGTCCTTTCACAAAGCCCCAGCAATAAAAATTTGATAAAAAATTTGTTTTGTTACTAATTTATAACATAAATTTCCACAATGAAAGAGGGGGAACATCTGATTACCACCACAATGTAAAGAAGTCAAAGACATTCCTATATAAAAATCAAATCTTCTCTGATGGGTAAATGAAGCTGCTACTTTAAAGTAGTATCTATTATTTAAAGACAGAGATAGATTAAAGTATATTAATACTTTAAAACAAATCATCAAAAGCCAGTGCAGTGACAACTAACAAAAGTTGTAACTTACTATGTTCTGAAGAATTCATGACAACTTTAACTCTCTGAAGTTGAATGCCTAGTTAATGTTAGTATCTAATTAATGTTTAGACAAATCTTATTTGATTCTCACTGCAACCCCAGGAACTAAGTAAGACAAATATTATTACCACTCATCTTTGGCATAGAAAAGTCACATTACTAACATGTAGCTAGCAGCTCATCCTGATGAAACCAGTTAACCTAACAATCAGTATGTAATGCCTTAAATTTCTTTGTTTGGGAACAGCCTTAAATGAAGACTCTTTGTGGGCAAGCTAGGTTCTAAAGTCAGTGCATACAATGAAAATTACATATACTCACAATTACCCTTAAAAGTCCCTTAAAGTATCTATAAAGTACACAGATACATTATCTTTCATTTAAGTCCACTACAAGACTGTTCTCCCCCTGTAGTATTAGAAGAAATCACTATTAATCACTTGAACATGAGATGGGAATATGAATTCATGTGAACATGAAGTAAGTAACCGGCTTGCATTTAGGGGCCATGTCACATGAACACGCATTACTTTAAAAAGTAGATTCACACGGAATATGGTTAGAGACCTTAGAAACCGAATCAAACTGAGAGAAAAAAAATCCTCTCATTTCGCCCTTACTCCTAGGCATATACACTTGAGTGTTTGGATGAACAAGCCTGGCCACATTCACACAAATTAAGCACAAGTATGGTGTAATTCCCCTGTACTTGTCCCTTTGTCCAGAAGGAACATTAACTTTGAGCTCTAATCTACAGAACCAGAGTACATCTTCAATTTTGAAAAGAAAAACAAAACAAAAACAGTAAATATCAAGCCCAAATTCTAAGTAACTGGTTCAAAAAGTAGAGCTTTGGAATCAGTGGGCTAAGGCAGATTCTGTCCCTAGCAACCCCGATTTTTATTATGAAAAATTTCAAGTTTACGTAAAAGCTGAATGGGTGGATAATGCACTATCAATATCAATAAACACCTCTTATACCTACTTTGCAGATTCAACAAGTAACATTTTGCCCTGTTGACTGACAAAAAAAAGCAGGCATGACATTTTATCTCAAAATAATTCAGTATGCATCTCCTAAAAAGGACATTCTTCCACATTACCACAATATCATTATCACAGCTAGCTATTCCTAATTATCATCCAACGTCCAATCTAAGGAATATTCTGACCCTCTGACTCTAGGTTTTTCAAGCTTCATCTATGAATCAATTTAAAGCACTCTGGCTTTTACCAAAGGTCAATAAAAAAAGAGCCATATGAACAGCCTGGCCAGACAAATGAATTAAGATAATAGAGTGAAACAGAATTTCTCTCCCCTATCCCTAATGCAATGAACAAGGTATGCCTTGTTGTTTTAATGCTCCAAATTCACCACCAACCAAGCAAGAAAAAAGGAAACTATGCTATTAACTTCAAGGGGATGGGAGACAGACAGACACACACACACACACACACACACACACACACACACACACGATTCTGGTACTACACACAGCGAGCGTGGTATGGCTCCTGCCTTTAACCCAATCCCAGAAGTAGTACAGACCAAGGAAGGTAAGTCAACAAATCCTTTAGGCAGTAAGAAAGACCTGCAAGGTTAGTGAGTAGACTGAGGAAAAACTCTTGTGAATGGGAGCCCAGCAGGACTCTGGCAAAGGAAAAACCGGCTGCTAAAGCCTGCTGTCATTCAAAAGAACTGTGCTGGGGCGCCTGGGTGGCGCAGTGGGTTAAAGCCTCTTGTCTTCAGCTCAGGTCATGATCTCAGGGTACTGGGATCGAGCCCAGCATGGGGCTCTCTGCTCATCAGGGAGCCTGCTTCCCCCTCTCTCTCTGCCTGCCTCTCTGCCTACTTGTTATCTCTGTCAAATAAATAAATAAAATCTTCAAAAAAAAAAAAACAAAAAAAAAAAAAAAAAACAAAAGAACTGTGCTTAGATGGCTGAGGGAGTCAAAGTCTAAGGGAGCTGGCATACCCACATGGCTGGGCATGCCTAGTACAGGACAGGTTACAGCATCTCAGAAGAGAAAGAGAGATACTCTAAATGAGGGCTATACTCAGCCTCACTGAGCTCATTCACTCCCCATGATAGACTACAGAGAAGACTGAAAGAAGAACTCAATACTCAGACTGTAGCTTGGGGGTTTAGGGCTGGTCATAAATAAGGTAGGAAAGGTAAGAGGATTCACTCCACTATATCAGAAAGAAGCTGTAAACAGAGCTATACATATTAAGATGAAAAGAAATGCTGTGGCTACAATAGAAACATAAATAGCATGCCTCACCCCTGCCAAAAAAAGCATATAAAAGGTAAATGAACTCAGTATGGATGAAAGTAGAACACAAGGACAAAGGCAGATTCTCCACAAGTATCTACATATAGTCATAGAAAAAAGTCTTAAGGATGATCCTGATAAAACAAGAAAAGCTTGATGAGATACACACAGACTGAGATGAAAACAGATTGTTGAGATAAACAAAATAACAAAATACCACTAACAGATTTAATTTAAAATAGCAAGAAATTTCAAGAATTGCAAAATTTAGATAACCTATCATTTCTTCCACTTCAGACACACTACATTTGTACAGGCGGGACAGCATGATGATTTTGAGCTTGGCCTCTAAATCCAGATTGCCTGGATTGACATCTCAGTCCTGCCCTTTATTAACAGTGTGACCTGGGACAATTTACGTAACCTAAAGCATAAAGGGTACGATAAAGATTAAATGAGCTGATTCACATGAAGTACTCAGAATAGGACCTGGCCCAGAGTAAAGAGTTCAATATTAACTGTCATTATCACAAACAACTTAATCCATTAACATCAGCTGGATGCAAAAAAGCACCAAGGAATTCATCTTCAGGCGTGTAGGTGCTGTCAAAACCATTTAAGTATGTCAGATGAGCATGTTAAAGCTATGCTCTATAATTCAAGAAAATTAAAGATAGTAAAATCTGCCCATTCATATAGAAATATTCTTTAGAGCTACCCCCTCTTTTAAGGCTGAAATAAAGACCAAAATTGGTTAATATACTAGAACAACAGTTCTCAAAGTTTGGTCTTTGAATAAGTAGCATCAGCATCACCTGGTAACTTGTTAGAAATGCAAACTCTCTGCAAACTCTCTTCAGTGGGTTCCACACCAGACCTACTGAATCAGAAATTCTGAGGATAGGACCCAACAATGTGTTTTAAGATGAGCTCCAGGTGAGTCTAATGTATGCTGAAGTTTGAAGATCACTGTACTTAATGGTCCTATGTTATGTACCTCAAATTTAAGAAACACACAGAGATAAATGATTACAAGTAACTGTAGGCTAGAAGACTATTCTGTTAAGTGAAGCTGGTATAACTATATAACCAACATTTTCAAAATATGCATAAATTATATATACAAGCAACCCCAAGCTTATAAATGAGTTGTTAAAGTCATTTAATTATATTATTTGGAACTAAGGTCAAATTCCTCCATTAGAAATAATCTTATATACCCTAGTTAAATTCCTTGCTAAGGAACAAAAGCCTTGTAAACCTATAAACACAAGACAAATGATCTGTTACAGTGAAATATTTTCATGGGTAAAAAATGAACCAAAATTCTAACTCCAATCGTTGGAAAGATTCACTTTTCCTACCACAACCTTAGCAATGAGAGAAGACAGATTTCTTCCCACACTGTGATCAAAATAAACATTTTCCTCTTCCTTTCTGCCCTTCTACCTCTGTAAAAATAGAGACTGGAGTTAGGGGCAGGCACCAGGTACAACTGTGATAGAACAGAGATACAGGAAAGCTGCGATGGAGATGGCAGAGGGGAGGGGTGACCACTTTAGCACCTGCGCATCTTGGTAACAATACTGCCTATGTTTGTGCATATGTTCATGCATATGTCTATGTATAGGACTTCCACAAGCTGGATGTTTGGTCTCCTGCTTACAGGTTTATAACACTTGCAGCCAAAGAAAGAATTTCAGAACAAGATATGAACATTAAGATGTTCAGTTAAAAAGAATAGCATTAGTGGGTGAAGGTAAGATGAGAAAGAGGCTATTTACATTGTCAAAAAAGTACCTTCCCACAAGGTATATATTAGCAAATAAGGAAAAAAAATAATTGTACCCTAGAGAAACCTGGTAGTGCATTACCTTAACCAAGTGATCAATGTTAACATCACCAGTAATGGGATAGATTGACTTCATATGCTTCCCAATATGAGGCACTGGAAAAGACAACCCTTTTGTTCTTTGAACAGGCACTAGTAACATGACTCATCCCTTTCAGACTATAAGAATTAAAATAATGAAATATCATTATACTTCCTTTATATATATATTATATAATAAATGATTTGTATAGTAATAAACTACTCAGATTTAATAATACAGTATCAATGTTAATTTATTGATTTTTATAATTATAGTGATTTTTTAAAAGATTTTATTTATTTGAGAGAGTGAAAGAGAGAGCATGGGCAGAGGGGAAAAGCTGAGGGAGAAGCAGACTCCCTGCTGAGCCCGATGTGGGACACAATCCCAGGACTCTGGGAACATGATCTGGGCCAACGGCAGATGCTTAACTGACTGAGCCACCCAGGCACCCAGCAGATTTCTTTAGAGTACCTTTACACAATGTAAATTTGTGAGTATTTTTTAAAAAAACAGGTAAGTATCAAAAATCAAATCAAATATTTCAGGTGTCAAGGGATTAGTATACAACAGCTGATAAATTTTCTGTACAGTTACTGTTGTCAAAAATTGAAATTAGATGCAATCGCCAAACACTGGAGAAAACTGTACTTAAAACAATTTGCAGATTCTTTTGGTAGCCTTGTTTTATAATGGACAATGATGTACTCTTCTCTGTTTCAAGACCTTGGGTTAGGTAAAGATCTCTTAGAACACAAAGAGGAAACCATAAAAGTACTGCTAAATTGGAATTAATCAAAATTTAAAATTTTGCTTTTCAAGAGACAATTAACATAATAAAAAGGCAAATCAGAGAAATAATAACAAAAGACAACCCAATTAAAATGGGTAGAGATTTGAATAGACATTTTGATAGATGATGATTACAAATGGCAAATAAGAACATGAAAGATGCTAAACATCACCGATCATCAGGGAAACATAAATTAAAAGCACAAGAGGTACCACTACACACCCACTAGAATGACTAAAATTTAAGAGTGACAACAAGTGCTGATGTGGATGTGGAACAACTGGAAGTCATATACAGGGATGCAAAATGGTACACACATGTTGAAACAGTTTGGCAAAAAGTTAAACATACACTTACCCATATGGCCCAGCAATCCCATTCCTGGGGAAACAAAAACATATGCCCCCCCCAAAAAAAGACTTGTACAGGAATATTCATCGCAGCTTTATTTATAATAGCCCCCAACTAGAAACAACCCCAATGCCCATCAACTGGAGAATGCATAAACTCTGGTATGTCTATCTAATATTGCTCAGCAATAAAGGAACTACTATCATGTGCCAACAACTTGGATGATTCTCAAAAGCATTACATGAAAGAAACCAGAGAAAAAAAGAGTACATTCTATAAAATTCCATTTATATGAAGTTCTAGAAAAAGCAAGACTATAGTGACAAAAAGCCTATCAGTGGTTGCCAGGAACCAGCAACGAAGGGACAGAATTAAAGGCAAAGGGGCAAGAGGGAACTTTCTGGGGTGATGAAAATATTCTCTATCATGGTTGTGGTGGTGGACACACAACTTTGTCAAAACTCATCAAATTGTACACTTCAAATTGGTGAAGTTTACTGTATCTAAACTGCAACTCAAAGCCGATTTTAAAATTTAGTAATAGCCTAAATGGCTACCGTTAGGGTATTAACTAGAAGGGAGTACAAGGGGAACTCTGCGGTAGTGTTCTAATTTCTTTTATCAGGGTGGGGGATACACGGGGGTTTAGTTTGGAAAAAGTCACTGAAGTGTACAATTATGATTTGTGTTACTGTCTGTACATTTCATTTCAATAAAAAGTTTACTAGAAAAGAATGTATCCTCAACAGTCTGACTTCATACAAATAATCACAATGATTCAAAATTATAGCCAAGAAAATAACAAGAGAAGTAAGGGGGAAAGAAAGGTAAGTTGACCACTAAAATTATAAAGGGATTCAAAAAGCAATCACTTGTCCAAAGTACATTTTCTTTTGCGGGGGACTTGACTAATATTCTACCTAAATTTAAGAGAGTGTGTGTGTTTGCACACACACACACACGTTTGCACACGCATATATGTGGTTAGGACATAGTGGACTTTCCCCAAACCTTATTCAATGTAACCTTTTCTTAAATTAAGTTCACTTTTCAATTCTTTTTTTTTTCTGTAGTTCACTTTTCATTTCTAGAGATATGCATAAGACAAATATACACAGGACATTTTCATTCTAAAATTTAGTTTTCTGCTTAGAAGGAAAAAAAAATCTTACTAACCTCTTTCATAAATGATTTGCCTATGCGCACCACTTTTGCAAATAAAATGGGATCATGTGAAAGGTGAGGACCAAGGTAACAGAACATATTAAAGACATCTCTCCTCAAATCTTCAAAGCTCTCTGCTTGTTTTGGTGCCCTCTTATTTTGCAAAGCATTAACAGGTGAACCTTTAGCACCTTTAGGAACGCCAACTCTATAAAAAGAAGCAAAGTTTATACGTATACTATACAATACCCCATTTTAAATTAACACAGTCATATTAATCAGTAAGTAAAGCTTTTCTTGTTCAAATCTGATTTCTGTATTTCATTTGTGCCTAACTTTATTAATACCAGATAATTTAGCTGGTTGAAAAAGACAAAAACAATACTCATTTGGAAAACAAATCAGAGCTCAGAGAATGTTTCAAATTAACTGCATAAGGAAATCAGAGAAACACAAATTTCAAGTAACATTTAACATACATCATTATGAATTTGGTTTTAGTTAAACTTGGCCAGTATCAGGAATTTGGATATGGGAATGGGGAACAAGGGATGAACCTCAAAGACACTGGAAGATGAAACAGAAAAACATGGATATAACAACAGTGATTCAAGTCAATAAAACACTTCTCAATCTGGGTTCCACTACCTAGACTGAGCATGAGGTAGGTGGTGGTAGGGAAGGTGAGCAGCATAATGAAAGAGGGTGTCACACTAAAAAGGACAGCATGCCCAGAGTTCTCACCTGCTGAGCAGGTGTCCCGCTGTGGAGTCACAGGGGTCACTCTTTGAGAAGAAGCCTTCATGGTCCATAGCCCAGGTGGCACTAAAGGCAGCAGCCAGCAGCTATGCACGAGTCACAAGGCTGGGGCTTTTGAGGCAGGCTCTGATCTGTGGGGCTGAAGCCAGAGCTGCTGCCAATACTGCTCCTAAGTATCCTGCAAGTAGGCTGAGGGCTAGAGGACTGGTCGACACAGTAACTAGGGATGATGAGAAAGGCTGCACTAGCAATTTCCAGAACAGCAGCCTATATGCCAGAAGAGATAAGGCAAGCAGAGAGGCAATGTCCTCACTTAGAGCCACTCAACCCGGGACAGAGGAAATGTACGCTAAGTAAAAACCTGAGGAATTCTCTGCCCCCCCCACCAAGAGAGGAGGAAAAGTCAAAAAGAGAAGAATGGAGTTTTCACTCTCAATGGAGTAAACCCAACCTAGATGTCTAACCTATAGTTTTTGTACTACACTGCAGCACACCTTCTGCATCACCTGGTCTACACATTAGGAGACAAGTCACTGATTCATACGTATAAAACTGATACACTCTGTGAACAGTTCTTATCATCTAATAAAACATACTAAAATGTTTGCTTGGTTGGAGAAGACAAGATAAATATGCAGATTTTTTTTTGTAGTCCTAAGCTATTTCTACCTCAACGATTAGAAAAGCATACTGTAACATACCTTCGGTAGAGAGGCTCAATAGTTATGTGAATGAGCTTGCAAATAGCAAGGGCTATTAGCTTATGTGAAGCTGCATAGTATGGAGGCATCTGATCCATAATGTTCTGTGCATGCTGCCAATCACCAATCTTTAACAAGGCTTCCAACAAACCAAGTTTTTGGTTGTCAGGCGGCTAAAAATGAACAATTACAGCAAAGATACTCAGAATATAGACACCAATAAATCTTAGTATTTTTTCATTTTAAAAAAATTGAGCTCAACAACCACAATAATGTATGTTAACAGTTGCCACTCATGGGAAATGCGTATTTCCCTGAAAGTACAATCAAGTTTTTTAGCTACTGAAAAAAACAATAGGATATGCTCTTTCATTTAGCAGACACAGCAAGACAGTTTACAGACTTGGAATTAAATTAAGTTCTATTTAATGTTTTACTGTGCCATAGGGAACTAGAATTCATTCATCTCTGAGAATCCCCTTAGGACTTGAGAGACATTAACACACAAAGCACAAATATATTTTACTTAGGATACATTCTGAAATTAATTTAAGAAAAAAAAAATGGCAGCCTCTTTTGGGAAGGTGCCAATCAGATTAAAAACAAAACCACCTTAGCAAATCAGTATTCCAAAAACCAGATTTCACCACAATCAAAATTAATGTTATTTTCCCATAAGCTGATTAACTATTACAAGTTAAATTTCATAATTCTAAATCCAGAAGACAATGTTAATTTTACAAAAAGGAACCATATACCTTCTCTACTTTCTCCTCTTCTTTTTCCTTTTCTTTCTCTCGCTCATCAATTTTTTCAGAAGACAATACAACCATCGTAAGTTTTCTAACAATTTGCTTAGCTTCTACAATTTCTCGTTTGTGTTCATCCATAATGCAATTATCAGCTGGAAGAAGCTAAAAATGGTTCATTAAAGTTTCATAAAACAGCTAATACTAGTTGCACATATAAAAAGCAAACACTATCTACTCTGAATTGATGAAGTTTTAAATAAGGTCTAGCCTACTAATGACCACGATCAACCTTCAAAATAAGTTTCTCTCCATTATTTTCTTATAATCTAACAGGGTTAAGTACCTGAATTTTGTACACCTTTTAAAATCAGATAGCAGTTCAAAGTTCCACATCTTTCTGCTAGAGGGCCTACATTAATACAATACTACAACAGTGGTGCTTACCATGAATTTATTAGTTTACTCAAGAAAATATATGTAACTGTTTCATTAAAAGTCAAACTGCAAATTACATAAAGTACTGCATATGGATCCAATTTGGGAGATATGAGCTACTGAATTACATGAAGGGGTTAAATTTAATACCTCTAGATTAAAAATCTCAAGTAGAAAAATCATGAGCAACTTGACATCTCACTTTTCATTTTCTAATACCTCTCTGATGTCTTATGTCACAAACTAGTTTCTAGCTTATTATAAAAGAGAAAGTAGTATGTGTAGAGTCAACCCTCCATTATGAAAAAGGAGTAAATATCCCCAGTACAGCCATCTTGTATGAACAGAAGAAGGTTAATGTAGATATTTCATAAAATAAATAAAAAACACAGACACAAAGAAAAATATAGCAACAAACCATCATAGTTCCTGCTAGGCACTATGGTGGGCTATAAAAGAAATGTTCCTGCCCCCAGAAATACATAATCTACTTCAGTAACTAAGTCTAATGCAAAGTAAATAATCACTAAACAATAAAAGGAAACAGTGAAATATTAAACTATATACTGTAGACTTCATCCCATTAGTCCAAAATTGGAGGCAGGAGTTTTCTCTGTGAACAGTTATAATAATATATATATTATATATAATAATAAGTTCTCTGTAAACTTAGTAGTAGTAGTAGTAGTAGTAATCTCTTCAACCAATGTGGGGCTCAAACTGACATCCCAGAGATCAAGAGTCACACACCCCACCAACTGAGCCAGCCTGACACCCCTGTAAGTTTCTTTTATAGTTCCTCTCAATTATAGTTTTGTGTATTTTGAGAATATGTAAGTGCATATGAAGTTACAAATGTTTTATCTTCCTAGTGAACACAACTTTATTTATTATGAAGTGACTATCATTTTTTGCCCAAAAAGTCCATTTTGTTTAACAATAATAATTTCCCTGGTATATTTTTCCCACCATTTACTTTCAATCTTCCTTTGTCCTTAGGTTTTAGAAGTCTCATGTGAAAAATAAGCAATAAACTGGGTTTTAATCCCATCTGAAAATCTTTGACAACTTAACAGGAACACCTAGGCCACTTGCATTTATTGAACTCAAACATTTCAGTAATAAATCTATCACCATCTATCATCTTTCCACTTGTCCTACCAGTCTATCCTTGCCTATAAACTCATACCTGCCTTTGAATTCCCCTTTTTCTGACCAAGTTTCCATGTTCTGTTTGTAGTATCACTTTTCAACTTTAAATCTTGAATGGCTCTCTAGTCCAAACAAGAAAAAATTGAAACTCCTTACTATGGCACTTAAGGCCCTGCAAAGTTTAGCCCCAATCTACTTCTCCATCTTCATTGCCCCACATACTACCCTAGGCTCCAACCACTTTGAGCTTCCTTCCCCTAAGGTGGTAATGAAGCCCCTTCAACCTTCCTGCCTTTATACTCAGTTAATTCTACCTATAAAACTTCTCACCTTTAGAGCCAGGCCATTACCATCTCATCTACCAACATCTCAGTTCAACATCACTAGTTTGAAAAAGCCTTCCAAAATCCACCCCCCAGATAGACATAGTCACTATCTATTCTGGGCCCCCATTGCACTTTGTGAATACCTCCAATATAGCAGTTACTACATAATGAAAAATGTTTTCTTCATTGGAACTATGACTGCTTCCAAGGTAGAGAGTAAGTTTTATTCAACTCTGTAACCGTAGTACATGAGAGACAAGGAAGTCAGAAAGTGATTTCTAAAGACAGTGAAGATGATGTTGGCTTTGGACAGGTTTAAGTCCATAGATATCCTAATGTACAAACAAACATAATAGGAATTTCTATACTACAAACCTAGCTTTTTCAAACTGACAGGCTAAACTGTTGCTAAACTGGAAGTCATCAATCACAATCACATATACACTCTTCCAAATCCTGGATCCAGCAACAAAAGCACAACAATGGTCATTTACTACCCAGTAAAAACATAAGAAAATCCATTAAAAAATATACAGAGTTCTCATTCATCTTAAATGCCTAAAATTAACATTTTGGGGAGAAGGAAAAAGTATCTAGGTAATCCCATATTTCTAATAATTTGCATGTAACAGAGAAGTCTAAAATCACATTGGTTAGAACTTGGCCTCCTCCCCATGAGATATACTTTGCTGACGATTAAGAACTTTAACTTCATATCCAACCTCAAACTCTGTAAGAGTGACAGAGGGTATTTCATTTCCATAGTTTGTCAAAGAATTAAATTCACTCACTTCATAACACATAACACAAAGCAATAATGCATTAGTGCTTCAAAAATTATAACTTGAGAGCCTGACCAACCTTGAAGTGCTATTTGGCTGCCTATTCCTCTTCCCACCCCTGGGATGGACAACCAAATATTCTTAGCCGCCCACTTGACTTACATGTACATAAAGATCATCTAAATCAATAAGATTAAACTGTAGAAGTACTGCAGCAACTCTGTATAAAGAAGAAGGAGTCTCTCCATTCGGTTCCTTGAAAAACAAAAAAAAGGTTTCTATTTAGTGCATAAAGTAAAACTAAAATCATGAACTTTACCTACCAATAATCAAGAACAATTTTATCAAATAACTAGATCAACAATAAGCTTCTTTGCTCTTTCTTTTCACACATGACATCTGAACTGAGGACAAAGATAATTAGGTCAATATCCCTTTTGACACTGGAACATTTTCTGATGAACACAAAGTACAAAAATGTACACATTTTACAGTGCATGCTAATATTTTTACAGTGCATGCTAATATTTCAACAAAATCTGAAAATCAAATAGAATAAGTGAGATTTTATACGGCATAATACTTAGTTTTGGGTTTTGTTTGTATGTGTATTTTCTTAACTTGCTTTTTCAAGTAGTTCTCAGTGTAAATGCAAACAACAATGACAGATTTGGAAGTGCTGCACTATCTATGTCTACTTTATAGTTTTCTCCTTATTCTTTTACTTCTTAGATTTTGTACTAAATATATCTGCTTATCAACTGATTTCCCCCTTCAAAACATGTGTCTATACATATTACATATGGATAAATCAACATCTTAAAATACAGAATGGCCAATTCCAGTGGACCCTTCACAGAAACAGAAGGATCTCTGAATGCTATCAAGAAGACTTCCCCTAATTTTTAAACTGCTTGGGGTCAGCTGAATGGAAGACTAAAGTCACGACAACTAGCAATTACTAAATGGCCAAATGCAAATAAAAAGCAAACAGTGGCAATATGTTATGTTCTGCTTCTACTCAACACTGAAAACAAGATCTTTGTAAGGTTCCCCACAATTGTGATAGGTGTTAAAGATGTAACACACGAAGCTAACCAAACTAATGGATATCCTATAAAGAAGGCATTGTTCACTGTATTTGTTAAGATAAGTTTAAGTCTTCCACTTCACAATAGTTTAAATAGCTATTCAGTATCAAAACATTTTCCCATAAAAACAAATGGTGGTCAGGGTCTCAGAGCAAACTCACAAAAGCTTACTATCTGACTTGAATCCACCAGGCACACTCTTATTATTCCCATTATCTCCATTTCAATGGGTTTACCACAAGAAGCCTGTGACTCCCAGGCCAATCAACTCCCATACTCTTCATATTGCTCTGCACAATCCCTGTTCTGTCCTAACACACCTTTCTGCACTCTTGAAAAAGTTCCATGGAATCCTCTGGAATTCATAAACCATCCTCAGCAAAACCCTTTATATATCCTGAACTTCTCCTCTAACTGTTCCCTTCATTTTCTTGCTCAAACAGAGGACTCCCTAGGAACACCACTCTCACTGTAACCCAGTCAAGTGGTGGCTCTTTTCCCCCCAACTCCTCACACTACTAGGCCTGAAGGTGGAGTATGAGTCATCTTTGCTTTTTATAGTTGTTTTCAGACTATTGTCCCACCACCCACCCCTAATGCCCACCCAGCTTTTAATTTCCAGCCGCTCCCTATCCCCCACTATTGCTAGGATCTAGTTTCATTCCATTGTAGTCAAAGAAGATATTTTGTAGGATTTCAATGTTTTAAATTTTTTGAGACGTTTTGTGGTCTAAGAGTCTATCCTGGAGAAATGTACCATTGCACACTTGAGAAGAATATGTAATGTGTTGCTAGCTAGATACTGTTCTATGTATGTCTGTTAAGTCTAATTGGTTTATAGGCTGTTCAAGACCTCTATTTCCTTTTGTCTAGTTGTTCTAACATTAATGAGAGTGGGGTATGGAAATGTCCAAAAATTATTGCAGAACTATTTCCCCATGCAATCCTGTTAGTGTATGCTTCATATAGTTTGAGGCTCTGTTTGGTGCAAATGTGTTTATAACTGTCTTATCTTCATGGGTTGACCCTTTTATCAATATATAATGTCCTTTTCTGTCTTAAATTTTTGTCTTAAAGTCTATTTTGTCTGATTTTAGAAGAGCCACCCTAGCTCTCTCATGGATACTATTTGCATAGGATTTTCCACTTTGAACATATTTCTATCTTTGGATCTAAAAGTAAGTTTCTTACAGGTAACATATAGTTGAATCATGTTTTATATATTCTGCCAGACCACCTTTTGATTACAAATTTTAATCTACATTTAAAGTAATACCTGACAAAGAAGGACTTCTGACACTTTTTTGTTTTCTATAGGTCTTATATTTTTTTTGTTCTTCATTTCTTCCATTACTGCCTTCTTTTTGTGTTTGTTTGTTTGTTTTCCTGTAGTGTAGCCTTTTGGTTGTTCCCTTCTTTCCTTTTCTGTTTTTAGTTATTTTCCTAGTGGTTACCCTGGGTATTGCAAGTGATTTTTTTTTTTTTTTTTTTTAAGATTTTTCTCTTTCTTTCTTTCTTTGTCAGAGAGAGCAAGTGCACAAGCAGGCAGAGTGGCAGGGAGAGGCGGAGAGAGAAGCAGGCTCCCCGCAGAGCAAGGAGCCCGATGCGGGACTCGATCCCAGGACCCCTGGGATCATGACCCAAGCCAAAGGCAGCAACTCAACCAACTGAGCCATCCAGGCATCCCGCAAGTGGTATTTTAAACATAATAATCTAGTTTGAACTAATACCAATTTAGCTTCAATAGTATACAAAAACTCTGGACCTATACACCTGAATCCCTCCCCCTTTTATATTGTTACATTGTTTACCAATTAGATTTATAATTAGTTTTATTAGTCTTTTAAGTCATGTAAGAGAAAAGGAGGAGGTACAAACCAAAAAAAATACAGTATTATTGGCTTTTAGATTTACCCATATAGTTACCTTTACCAGTGTTCTTTATTTCTTCATATGGCTTCAAGTTATTATCTAGTGTCCTTTTATTTCAGCCTGAAAGACTTTCTTTAGCATTTCTTGTTAGGCAAGTCTACCAGAAATGAATTCCCCCAACTTTTGTTTATCTTGAAATGCCATGAACTCCCATTTTTGAAGGATAGTTTTACTGGATACAGATTCTTTACTGGCAGTTTTATTCCTTCAGCAGTTTATATGTGCCATCCCACTGCCTTCTGAAGAGAAATCACCTGTTAATCTTATTGAGGATCTTTTATATGCAATGGGTCACGTCTGTTTTGCTGCTTTCAAAATTTTCCTTGTCTTTGGTTTTCAACAATATGAGTATAATATTCTTGGTGTGACTCTCTTTGAGCTTATCCACTGTTTATGGAGCTTCTTAGATGTATAGATTCATATCTTTCATCAAATTTGGGAAGTTTTCAACCTTCTTTTTTTCGAACATACTTCTGTCCCTTTCTCCTCTGCTTCTAGGAGTCCAATGTACATATTGGTATTGGATAGTGTCCTATAGTCTCTCAGACTTTGTCATTTTTCTTCATTCGTTTCTCTTTCTGCTCCTCATACTGGACAATCTCAATTGGCTCATCATATTGGCTGATCGTTTCTTCAGCCTTCTCAAATCTGTTGGTGTAACCCTCTAGCGAATTTTTCATTTCAGTTATCATACTTTTTGACTCCAGAATGTCTGGTTCCTTTTTTTTTAATAACTTCTATTCTTTTTTTTATATTCTGTCTAGTCTCCTTTAGCTCTTTGCCCATGGTTTCTTATACAGATCATAAACATATTTAGAACTGGTGATTTAAATTATCTACTAAGTCCATCACCTGGACTTGCTCAGGGATAGTTTCTATTTTTTTTCTTGTGAATGAGTCATACTTTGTTTCATTGCATACCTCACTATCACTTGTTGAAAACTGGGTATTTTGAATATCATGTGGCACTCTGAAAATCAAATTCTGCCCCATTTGGGGGTTTGTTGATGCTTATTGTGGGTTATTATTGTTTGCTTGTTTAGTGATATTTTATAAAGTCTGTATTATTGTCATGTTAGCCACTGAAATCTGTGTTCTGTCACTGTAGTGGCTAGCTAATGTTTTGAGTTTTCTTAAAGGCCTGAAGCCAAAAAAAAAGAAGAAAAAGGAAAAAAAAACACTCTCCCAGTGTTTGCATACTAGGCATGCCTCAACACTTGGCCAGGTCATTCACAATTCCATCTTAGTCTTCACTTCCTGCTTGTGCAGAGCCTGAAGGCCAGCCAGAGGAAAAAGCCTAAGATCTTCTCAGTCCTTTCCTGAGTTAAGTATCCAGTTCTGGGCATAAGCAGGCCTTTTGTTCCAATTCCCTGGTACATGTTATTCCCCTGTATTAACTCCTTATCCATCTTCTCTCTTCCCAGGCTTTCAGTCTTTCTATTGCTCATCTAACCATTATCTCTTGCTCTAGGCTGCTAAAGCCAATAGTTGTGCCTTTAAATCCTTTTGGCAAAAGCCACCCCAGATCTGGAGATGCTCCTAGTAAGGCAAATCAAAAACAGGCCCTTGCACAAGTCCCTAAGGGAACAGCCAGAGAGGTTGCAACCCACAATTCTTTATGTCCTCTGGCATTAGCAATCTACACTAGGAGCGCAGGCTTCTATCTTCATAGCCATCATCGATCTGGGCATAAGGGATAGTAAGCAGGCAATTTATAACATCACAGTGCTCTCTTCCCCAAAGCAGCAGCTTCTTTCTTCACCCAGCCTTTCCTTGATTGTTGTACGTTTTTTACTAAATTCCAGAGTTCTGTAAAAGTTGATTGACAGTTTTTTGCCAGTTCATTAGTTGCTTTTATGGAAGGACAGTGCTCTGGGGGTTCCCTACTCTGCCATTCTCAGTCATGTCCTACTATTGCCATTTATAGACTCCTGGGTCACTGCCCATCATGTAGAAATGATCTTATAGCTTCTGATTCACTGTCACTGTGTCCAACTCTATTCCTTTCTTAATTTTTGGAGATTTTCATATACACCTAAGTGATATTTCCATCATGCTGGCTTCTTGGCTCCTAGAACTCATCTCTTCCAAAGATCTTCTCCTCTACCCCATCTCAGCCATTCACTCCATTTCCTAAACTTTAATATTACCAATACCTACAACCCCTCCAAAATGTTTATTTCATGTATCTACCTTCACAGAGATCCTTAATCCTGCTGGACAGTCATACTCTTTCTCTCATTCATTCTCCTACTCTCCGACATAACTATTTCCTACCTTCTTTCCTAACCTCTCCTAACCTCCAATACCTCCTCTCTCAGCTGATGACCTTATTTTCTATTTCAGCAAGGAAACTGGAGTAATCAACAAAATTTCTACAAACTCTCACCCTCACATCCATCCACCTACCAACAGCTGTACCTACATTTGCTGCTACCTTTTCAATTATTATTCTAGATGAACTCTCTATGCTCCCATTTAAAGTCATTCCATCCACTTAAGTCATAAACTCCATCCTCTCTATCCAAGAACATTACTCCAATAACTCTCTCCTCTCTCTCATACATCACCAGTTTTGTGCTTTTCTACTCAATCATTCCCATGAACATATAAATGTGTTCTCTCTTCCATTTTCAAAAAATAATCTCTCTTGAGCTCACTTCCCCTGGCAGCTACCTTTGTGTCTCTTTGTAACAACCGCTATAGAGTTGTCTACTCTATCTCCAGTTTATTCTCCCCATTCTCTTAACACCACCCCAACTTTACGAAAATGGCTAGTTTTGCCCTCCCTGATGATAAATCCAAAGACCAAATATTAGTCCTCATCTTAAATGACCTATCAGAGGCATTTAACAAAGTTCATCATTCCTTCTTCCATTTAGCTTCCAAGATGCTACATCTTCTTTATTGTCCTCTTACCTTATGCATTACTTCTGTATCTCCTTTGCTGATTCCTCCTCTTCTCCAGGCCTTTAACATTGGAATGCCAAGGCTCAGCCCCTGGTTCTCTTCTCTTGTCTCTCTAGACCCAACTCTTGGTGATTTCATTTAGCATCACAACTTTAAATATCATCTACATGCTTCTGACATCTACATTTCTATTTCTAACCCAGTCCTTTCTCTTGAATACCAGATCTATACATCCAATTATTTACTCAACATCTCACTTGGATATCTAAGACATCTCAAACTTAAAATATGCAAAACTGGAATTCCTGACTCCTACCCACAGTACACCAAACCCATTTCACTTGAAATTTACTCTATCTCATTTGATAATAACACCATCCTTTTAGCTGCTCAGTACCAAAAAAAAAAAAAAAAAGGTTAGAAATAGCCCCAACTCTACTCTCTCACATTCTGTATCTAATCAATCAACGAATACGATTGGCTCCACCTTCAGAATATATTCAGAAGCTCATCAAGTTCTACTGCTACCTTAACCACATTGATTCTTTGATAACCTAAGTCAAAATACACATATACACAATGCCTTCCATCTCTCTTTTCTCTCTCTCTCTCATACACACATACTGCCATGTCACCATTAGAGGCAGCTACTAAGGTCTGATCCAAAAACATTGGTCTCCTTGTTGTTTTCCAACACATCAGGCATGCTCACACCTTAAGGCCTTTGCGTTGGCTGTTCTCTTTGCCTAGGGCCTCTTCCCCAGATATCTGCAGAGTTTAAACCTCACATCTTCATTTCATTGCTTAAATTTATCTTTTCAATGAGGTATACTCTCACTATTCCATGTAAAATTGCAACCTACTTCTCTAGCACTCCCATTCTTCCTTACCCTGCTCTACATTTTTTTTTTGCCCCATCTCACTGATCACCTCCTAATATACCATATAATTTACCTCAAATATAAGCATCACAAAGGCAAGAATTTCTATTTGTTTACAGATGTAGCCCCAGCATCCAGAACATTACCTGGCACATAAGAAGTACTTGATCAATACTTTTTTTCTTCAAATATTTTTTTAAGTAATCTCTATACCCAAAGCAGGGCTCAAACTCACTTGAGATCAAGAGTTTCATGCTCCACCAACTCAGCGAGCCAGGTGCCCCACTGATCAGTATTTTTTTTTCCCCAAAAGCAGGCTCCATGCCCAGCATGGTGCACAGTGCAGGGCTTGAACTCATGACCCTGAGATCAAGATCTGAGCTGAGATCAAGAGTTGGATGCTTAACTGACTGATCCACCCAGGTGCCCCCGATTATTATCTCTTAAGTGAGTGAACTTAAGTTATAATAATACCTAGCCACAATACCACTATTACTACTATAGTCATGTTCTGAATCCAGAAATCAAGGGGCTATGATATGGGTAAGAGTCATCATCTCCTTTCTCTTTCCTGTGGCAAGACAACTCTAGCCTTTTGGTACCCTGACACATTCTAGTACTCCTTTCTTTCTGTCCTTTGTCCTAATCCTCATGCTGTCCCTAAGCCCTCTATTACAGCCATCCCTGTTAAGGAAATCAAGCAGATGCACCTGACAAATTTTCCAAAGTCTGCTTTCAAACTGCTTACATCCCCTGCCACTCTTCCAAGTCAAAACATCCAGTATAGCCGATCCCAGGTTGAAAATAGGATAAAATCACTCTCACTGACTTCATGGCATAAATAATCAGCTTTGCCTAGAAATCCTAGCATTAAGGAAAAAAAAAAAGAAGCCTGTTTATCCAAATAATTCCCAACCGGTGAAAATCTGAGTTGTGGGCAAGTGGAATGAACATTTTCAGAAAGTGATGAAAAGAGGGAAGGGTAGAGTAAGGCAAGGGACCAATACACAAGGGTGACAACATATGCCTAGGAGCCAATTCCCAGGCTTATGTGCCCTAAGCAGTTCATTTTCATGGTTGTCCTCACTTAACCTCTCAGACCACAAATTACTGAAAATCTCTGACATTTCTTCCTCTACCCTCAGTGGTCCTTAAGACTACAGCTTTGTATAAGATAGTTCAGGCAACAGAAACAAAGGAATGGTGTTACATAGAGCAATATGAGGGTTACTCTTTCCGATAATAGGTTATTTCTAAATCAAATGTTTCTTGACTGGGTATTTCTTATATAAGAAAAGGGCCAATCATCTATTGAAAAAAAGGATTATTCCAACACTGTCAAACCCACAGGGATATTTTAATTCGGCTCAAAAGTGTTACCATTATGAGGAATATTTTCATATAAAAATTTTTAAATTCTGAAACTTTCAACTAATAAAGCTTGTTGTTATGCAGTAGGTCAGCATTATTCACTGTAATATGCTCAGAAACCTACAGTCTCCAAAGCCGTATCCTATATTCTAATTAATTAAGCCCAAGTTAAATTTCAGCCACCTTGTCACTTTAGCAGTTGGCTTCATGTTCTCAAACCCAAAGCAATCATGGTACCTCCTAAGATGTGATAAATATTTCAACTTCTGTTTCCTTGTACTAAGAGCAGACTCCCCGACTGTTGGTAGGAACAGGGAAAGCTGCCATGACTAATGTTTGAACAAAGATTAAGTACTCTTGCCTGAAAACCCTGCCATATGTCTTGTTTGGTATCAAAATGCTACATGGAGTTCTGATCTGATTTCTCTTCTGGAAAGTCCCAGAAAATGGAAAATAAAAGATAAGCAGAGGCAGTAGGTGGTATTACTTGAGAATCCTAAAAGAAATTGTCTTAATATCCTGAATTTGAGCTCCAAGGACAGGAAAAGACCTTCTTTACCAAAGTATACTCAGTGCCTAGCAAAGCAACAGTGTATCATAAATATTCCATAAATGAGTATTTCTTTTTTTAAAAGATTTTATTTATTTATTTGCAGAGAGAGACACAGCAAGAAGGGGGAGTGGGAGAGGGAGAAGCAGGCCTCCCGCTGAGCAGGGAGCCCAATGTGGGGCTCAATCCCAGAACCCTGGGATCATAACTCTAGCTGAAGGCAGACACCCAATGACTGAACCACCCAGGTGCCCCCATAAATGATTATTTCTTGACTAAGTATCCCAGACAGGTAGACAAATCAGGAATGCTCTACCAAAAGGACAATAGAGGCCTTATTACATTAAAATCCTCCATGCTATCATGAAAGTTATCTTCCTAAAAACACAGATCACTCATTTACAATTAGTGAGCATTTACTATAGGCTAAATTAATTCAGAGAAACTGGTAAAATATAGACCCCACCCTAACTGGCTCACAATCTGGCAAAGGACACAGATATAGTTTATGCTACTATAACCTGGTAAGTGCTATAAGTCTGTGTCAAGTTTTATAAGAACAGAGATTAAGTGCCAAAAGTCTGTGTCAAGTTTTCTGAGAATAGAGATTAAGAAATAACTAATTCCACATAGGTGAAGTGCCAGCAAGACTTTACAGAGCAAGTAGAACTTGATCTTAAAGAATAAATAGGAGTCCTTGGGGCGCCTGGGTGGCTCAGTGGGTTAAAGCCTCTGCCTTCAGCTCAGGTCATGATCCCAGGGTTCTGGGATCGAGTCCCGCATCAGGCTCTCTGCTCGGTGGGGAGCCTGCTTCCTCCTCTCTCTCTGCCTGCTTCTCTGCCTACTTGTGATCTCTGTCTGACAAATAAATAAATAAAATCTTTAAAATAAATAAATAAATAAATAGGAGTCCTTGAGATGAAGAAAAGACAGGTGAGAGGGTTGAGTAAGAAGAGTTTTCTAGTTATAAGGAACTGCATATAAATAAAGGTCTATATATACCAGTGTCTATACCTAACTTTAGGAAATGGCTAGTAATTTCATATGACTAGAATATTAGATCTGAGGGGGGAAACCCAGTAAAGATGAGGCTGGAAAGAAAGAATGGGGATAGACTGTGAAGAGCCTTTTCTGCCACATTTAGAAGTTTGAATTTTATCCTGCAAAGGTTTTTAGAGCAGTGTGTCAATTCGATCTCTTTTAGAATATAAGAGAAGTAATAATATGAAAGATAGACTGAAAGAGAAATCATCAGAAGCACAGACTTGCTAGATAACTACTACAGTGATTTAAGTGAAAAATAATGTAAAATACATCTCAAGAGTTTATCCACGTCCTTAAAAAAATTCCCATAGTCATTGCCTGTATAATAAAATTCTAATTCAACACGGTATTTAAGGCCCTTGACAATCTAAAGTGTGCCCACCTTTCCAACTTCACTTCCTGTTCTTTCCTTTCCCTCTGTCTTACAATCCAGCCACACCAGACTATGTACCATTTCTTCAATCGGTTAAATACATTCATACTGCCATGTCTTCACTCATGCTATTTGTTGTTGCTAAACAGACAATTCTCAACAAGCTCCTACTCATCCTTCAAGGACTGAGTTAAAAAAGAGTTGTATCTATAAAGTTTTCTCTGATTCCATCTCTCCCAAAGCAAAAATTTATTATGCCTTGCTCTAGGCTTTCACATCATATCATTCATACTACTAATACAGTACTTATCATACAGCATTGTTAGCTATCCATTTATCTACCTGCTTTGCTAGAATGGATGAGCTGAAACCAATCATTTACAAATAAAATTCAAATTAAGTTATAAATATAAAACCATGTGATTTATCAATGTCTGTATATATATACATATATATGTATACACATACACACACAGACACACACACACACACACACATATTTTTTTTTTACCTGGTAAAACTTGAATTTGAACCCAAGAATATGACACAGTGTTTGCGGTTCACACATACTCATGTAAGATTCTAATAAAGATATAAAGAAGTCATCATGTTCTGGCCTGCATTCAAACACTTCTAAAATGACATCCAAAACTCTATTGGGATCCAGATTAAAGCATCCTGCAACAGATGAGATATACATAAATTCAAAAATGATTATATATCATTTTTTAATTGAATCATTAATTTTCAGGGACAACTTATATAACAAGATAGAAATATTTTTAAAAACAACTTCTTTTACAAGTTTGCTTTCCCTGCATCAGAGGATAATCTTTATAATGTTCAAGATGATCAAGTCCACTCCCCACATTTTACAGATGAGAAATGTGACTTGCCCAGGATTACAAAGTAGGTTAATAACAGTACTGGGGCTGGAGCCCAGGACCTGCAACACACAGTCAAGTAAACTTTTCTATGCAACACTGTCTCAGGTCTTAATTACTCAGGCTAATTAAAGAGATCCACATTTTTAATTCTCAGGAAAATATGACAATCAAACAATCCATTTACAAGTTAGGCAACTAAAGGGTTTTCTTTAATGTTTTAAGAAGCATTTGGAATGTCGGTAAACAGTTAAAAGTTCAGGTTCATAAAAGCAGAACATCATTTTTAGAATCATTTCTTAGTTTTTCTTATATATACAACAAAACTATAAAATATAACTGCACCACTGATTTGTATCTGTCGTTTTTGGCAGCATTCTAAAGAGAAAACAAGTATACTACTGATACTGAAGAGATGAAAGAACACCAAGGAGCTGGGGACATAACCAAAGAGTGTAGATAATACAAGCAAAGAGAGGAGGAAAACAATCCAGGCAGAGCCAGAAAAGAAAACAAAAACAGCACTGAATAGGTCCCGATGGCTACTTACCCTTGCTAATCTCTTGGAGTAAGCTCAAAAGGGCC
Source organism: Enhydra lutris kenyoni (assembly GCF_002288905.1). Taxonomy (NCBI): domain Eukaryota; kingdom Metazoa; phylum Chordata; class Mammalia; order Carnivora; family Mustelidae; genus Enhydra; species Enhydra lutris. Next base: position 6,229,378 of record NW_019154137.1, read on the forward strand.
AATGGACACAGATTTAATAGACATTCCTATCAGCCACCCTATTCTTTTTTTTTTAATTTTTTTAAGGTTTTATTTATTAGAGAGAGAACACAAGCATAGGGAGCAGCAGGCAGAGGGAGAAGCAGCTCTCCACTGAGCAAGGAGCCTGATGTGGGACTTGGTCCCAGGACCCTGGGATCATAACCCAAGCCAAAGGCAGACACTTAACCAACTGAACCACTCAGGTGTCCCAGCCACCCTATTCTTAATACATTATTAATTCCATTTGCATCCAGCTTCACCTGTTACCATAATTGTATTATAGTGCAGTCCTATCATATGTGCATTTAATTTATGAGAATGCAACCATTTGCACACAACAAAAAAAGGCGAAATAAATTTAAACAATACAGAAGTTCCACCCACCATTCCTCTCAATAAAATGTATGCTTATAACCCTGAGCACAAAATTATCAAGCTGCTGTCCCCTCGGTTTTTATCAACTCCCATATGCCTTTGCACATCAACCTGAATGGAACTCTATTTTAAATTACATATTTTTCATTAAACATAGTGCCTCCATGCAAGCTAACCACCTATTGGGGCAAACAAATAGTCATTTCTTCTAATGCTGGAGGAAGAAAAAACAACTGTGTTAAACTTAAATGTTAGTTCTGAATACTGTATTTTATAGATGACCTAAAGAGATTTTTCAAAGAAATTTCTTATATAACCTATTATAAGAGATTTCCAGAGTTACTTCTATTAACTCTACACTTAGTTACACTGAATGCTATAAACTAATAAACTAATATTCTTAACAATCACTTGGAAAACCAAACTCTCCAAATGTAAGGAGTATTTCTTGCCTCTTTTTATGAAATCCAAAGTTAAGAATACATTTTCTTTTATTTCTCATACTGAAGGGAAAAAAGACTAACACAGTAATGATGTCTTACTGAAAAGAGTTCCAAATTTTCACATATTCTCCAACGAATTATTTACCTAAAGTTCTGAGAAGAAAACTTCTAAATATTTTCATCTCTCTCTATACCCCCAAAAAGTATGGCCTATGAATGTAGAAGTGACTCCAAAATAGCAAATGGATTTTTTTAAAGATTTATTTATGAGAGAGAGAGAGAAAGCATGGAGCGGGAGGGTCAGAGGGAGAAGCAAACTCCCTGCTGAGCAGGGAGCCCAATCCCGGGACTCCAGGATCATGACCTTAGCCAAAGGTAGTCAGTCGCTTAACCAACTGAGTCACCCAGGCAACCCCCTGCAAATGGAATTTTTAAAGGCTGCTGGTGGAAATATAAAATGTCAAATGGCACTACTTTGTAAAACTGGCAATTTCCTTAAAAATTCAACTTATAACTATGTTTATATGACCCAGCCATTTCATTCCTAAGTATTTTTTTATTCCTAAGTATTTACCCAAGAGAAATGTCTATGTTCATACAAAGACTTGTACAAATGTCTTTATTAAACAACTTTCTTTATAATAGTACACACTCAAATGTCTACCAGTATGTAAATGGATAAACTGTATTACACTGTAACTGTAGTATATACAGTAGACTATTACTCAGAAATAACAAGGAAAGAACTAATAATACAAGCAAAAACATGGATGAATCACAAAATAATTATGCTGAATGAAAAAAGCCAGACCAAAAAAGAATAGTCATTATATGATTCCATTTATAAAAGAATTCTAAAAAATGGGAACTAATCTATAGTGACAGAAAACAGACCAGTGGTTGCCTGGAGAGGGGGAAACAGAGTGAAGGAAGATAAAATGCAAAGGGGCAAGAAGAAATTTAGGGCAAGGGGACAATGGTAAATGTGCATTATCTAGATTGTGGTGATGTTTTCACAGATGCATACATAACTCAAACTATACACTTGAAATATACAGTTTATTTATGTCAAGTATGCCTCAATAAAACTGAAAAAATACCTCCAAATTCTCCAGCCTTGTAACTGCTCTCCTAATTTATTAAATATAAAAATCCAATCACCAAATAAAAATACTCTATCAGAGATGACAAAAGATCCATTAAATATAATTTTGAAAAAATTGCTGGTTTCTAATTACCCATCAAGCTACAACTAGAACAACATGTTATGGGAATGCTGTGCTTCATTCACATTGTTTTAAAGTTTCTTTTCTTTTCTTTTCAAGATTTTATTATTTATGAGAGAGAGTGTGTGTGTGAAAGAGAAAGAGCACGAGCAGGGTGAGGGGTAGAGCAGGGGAGCCTGATGCAGGACTTGATGCCAGGACTTCAGGATCATGACCTGAGCCAAAGGCCGATGCTTAACCAACTGAGCCACCCAGGCACTCCTAAAACTTATATTTTCAATGTGCTACAGTGCGAACCACCTCCATTATGCTTTTTTTTTTAACAGTATTACTGCAACAAGGCTATTCTATCAGTGATCTGTACTGTCAACTACCAGTTTCTTTCTAGGTGCAATTTAAGGCAGTAATCTAAAAGAGAAGATATGTACTTTTTTTTAAAGATTTTATTTATTTGTCAGAGAGATAGAGCACAGGCAGGCAGAGTGGCAGGCAGAGGCAGAGGGAGAAGCAGGCTCCCTGTGGAGCAAGGAGCCCGATGTGGGACTCAATCCCAGAACGCTGGGATCATGACCTGAGCCGAAGACAGCCGCTTAACCAACTGAGCCACCCAGGCATCCTGAAGATATGTACTTTTATTTATAACAAATATCAACCTTTGCATCTTTCACAACAGAAAAACTGGCTTATAATATTCTATTGAGTGTCTCAAGTTTAGCACAACCAACTAGAATGACCTTTGCTCCATAAGGTGGAAAAAGTAACCAAACCATAGATTCAGAAAATGATTTTTAAAACCTTAAAGATCTGCTAGGTAACAGTTAAACTATTTCATACAGAATAAGGCTGTAGAAACAACCAGTAAGCTTGGAATTTCCAAAAAAATTTTTTTTCTAATGGCAGCTATGGCAGAACATAGGCACTCTTGTGCTCAACCATCTTTCGTCTAGCCCAAACATCAATAGTCATGTGATCTTGAAAGAGATCATAAGCCAAGTTCCCTACCTCTATCACCAGCTACATTAGAGATATATACACACATATAATGCCTTTATGTCTTCTGAGGAACAAACAGGGAACCATACTTGAAGGAAACAAGTGGAAAAATAAAAAAGTGGCAGAGCTGTAATGGCCATGGATGCATTTAAATAACTTAAATTATAATTAATAAATTTATATATATTTAATAATTTATTTAAATAATATATTTAAATAAATATATTTTTAAATAATATATTTAAATAATTGAAATTTCATTTAAATAAACATTAAATAACCACCTGATATGTGCCAGGTGCTTGTGATATGAAGATTAATAAAATGCCTAAAAGAGAGTTTACACCTTTTGGATGACACGTCTTTTTAGAAATGCGTTGAAAAAGTGAAGTTCTCCCAAAGATAGACAAGATGACAACAGTCATTATTAAAGCAAGTGATTGCAACTAGAGGCAAAAAAAAATAATACTGATTAAACTGACAATGGCTGTTGGAGGAATATGATGTGCCAAATGGAGAGTCCTAACAGAAAAAAAAATCCCAAGGTAATATTGTAAACATGCCTGGGAGAGATGTTCAACCTGTACACTTCAGACAAGGAAAGAGAGTAGCTTCAAACACCACGTTCCAGACAGAAAGGACCTTATGAGACATAGAAAAACCATGTTTTAAACAAAAGGATATAATCTGGCATCTAGAATTACTTTAGAAACAGGCTAGGCTGTAATCTGAATGCTTCTGCCCCTCCTACCAAAAATTCTTTTATGGAAATTCTAATCCCCAATGTGATATTTCAGAAGTGGGGCCTTTGAGAGGTGATTAGGTCACAAGAGCAGAGCCCTCATGAATGAGATTAATGTGCTTAAAAAAGAGCTCCCCTGCCCCTTCTACCATGTGAGGATACAGCAAGAAGTCAGAAGTCTGAAACCTAGAAGAGGCCTTCACCAAGAACCCAACCATGCTGGCACCTAGATTTTGGGATTTCCAGCCTCGAGAACTGTGAGAGATACATTTCTGTCGTTTATAAGCTACCCAGTCTGTGGTAACTTATTATAGCAGTCCAAATGGACTAAAACAGGCTAATAAAAACCTATGTTAGGTTACACCTAATAAATAGTATTTGCAAAGAACTGTGCATCTCAAGGAAAGAACCAGAAAACAAAGATGCAGAGAAATGCACCTAACAAAATAAATGTATAATTGTAAGAAAAAAAAATCTATGTTTGAAAACACCAATTGCTGTCTTCTTTTTCATAGCAGAAAAAAACTTCTTCATAACTAGTATACAGTAAAGAAACTTCAATAAAGCAAAAATGCAAAGGAGGTAGTCAACTGGCTTCCCTTTTCAAGAGAGAGCAGAGAGCTGACACAAAGATAAGATGCTTCTAGGCTGGATGGCCCTTACATCCAGATTGGTCCTTAGTGTATCTAAGTACACTCAAGGTAACTTAGTCAAAATGGTTAAATGTCCCATAATATGCCCAAGAATCATTCGGTCTGGGGTCTTTTTTTTTGTTTTTAATGTTTCTCAGGTTACTTGCCAAGTGACCAAGAGGACTTGTGAGACTGAAGGTACAGAGGTCCTAACCATACCTTTCCCTACCCCTAGCCAAATCTACAACCTTGGATACCAGGCAACAAATCAAGATCCTGAGGTTTGGTGAACAGGCCTCTGGTTCTGGGTGAGTAGGACAGGTTTAGAGCCTAGGCCAAAAAGATCTTGGACCACTAAGCCCAAAACCAGGAAGAACCATTTCCACTCCCTAAAACTCAAGTTAGCTAGCTCCGTGACTAATTCTTTTGATTTAGAGTAGAAACCAGCAAAGTGTGGCCTGTGGGTCAAATCCATTCAGTTTCCATAAATAAAGATATACTAGAACACACTTATTTACATACTATCTATGGTTACTTTCAAACTACATCAGCAGAGTTGAGTAGTTGCAACAGAAACCTTATGGCCCACAAAGCAAGCAAATATTTACTACCTCACCCTTTAGAGAAAAAATGTGCTGACTCCTAATTTAAAAGAAAGAAAAGGAATGCCTATTATTTTTTTTGAAGGGCATTCAGAAGAGTAGAGTTATAGTTTAGCTCAACAATCAAAGGTGTCCATCTCTGCTATCTTTTCTTGAATTTCTAAAAGATGACTTTTGCCATCTTGATGCAGGGTTCATCTTTGAGTGGGGTTTATGATTTGGTAGCTAAAGAGCCTACTAATCACTATCCATTCCCATTTAATAAGTTTTCCAAATTTACTGTCAAACTTGAGATCATAACCACCATGCAGACTCATAATGGTTCTCCTTCTTTGCTGACTCATGCAGAAAACAGTCCCTATCTGACAGGATATAAACCTTGTTTATTATATTTAGGATATAAACATTTTGATGTGCCAGAATCTTTTAGGGAGCAAATGACTAGCTTTTAATTAAAGATGATAAATAAGGATTTCTCCTGACCAGACCAAGTGCCCTGAAATATAAGTGCATTTATTTATTTATTTTCCAAAGATTCCACTCATTCACTTGACAGAGAGAGATCACAAGCAGGCAGAGAGGCAGGCAGAGAGAGAGTGGAGGAAGCAGGCTCCTCACCCAGCAGAGAGCCCAACTCGGGACTCAATCCCAGGACCCGGAGATCATGACCTGAGTCCAAGGCAGAGGCCCAACCCACGGAACCACCCAGGTGCCCCTGTAAGTGCATTTAAATGCAGACCTCCCAAACCAGGTATCAGTTCTGTCAATGGCTAGTAAAGGACATCAGACCTGAGATAGCTTTGTATGAGGTATTATGTCCAGACTACTCCTACAGAGAAAACGATGGGAATAAACAAGGGGAAACTCTTCCAAAGATGCTATGAAAATAAGATGCTGCGTCAGTGAACTGCTCTGGCCAGATAAGACAAGGCCTGCGTGGAGTCTGCATTGAGGGGAATTCCCATAAATTTTAACACTGAGAGAGTACTCATTGGAATTGGAGTCTTAATCTCAATTTTCATGTCAGTGAAAAATTCCTTTCTCAGACAATGGGGGAGAGGACAGAAGCAAGCCAGAGAGAAACAAACACTGAGTCAGGGAGATGAGCTTACTAAAATCTTCCATGTCAAGGGAAAGAAGCTAAGAATCACCATAAATTCTGTAAGAAAGAATTTTCATTCATTTTGTCAACAAGTACTTATTTGGCACCTACATACCAGGCACTGAACTTAGAGGTCTAAACAAAACAAAATCCACTATTTCTGTGAAGCTTACATTCCAAGGGGGGTAGAGAATAAACTGCATTTCATGTTTATGGTGGTAAGTGCTCTGAAGAAAACACAGTGAATGAAAGGGAATGCTGAGGGGGATGGCCAGGGAAGGCTATACTGAGGAGGTTACATGTGAGTACTTCTGGCCTAGTGTGCTTGGGAGTTCACTTGATAGCCTAGAATAGGGGTTTAGCCCAAGAAATCCAATTCTTTATATTCACAGAATATCCAAGTACATCATGAGCTTGCAGTTGTGACTATCATATTGTTCTTCAGAGACAGTAATGTAACCTGTTCTGTAGGAGAGCCACGTTCAAGATAAGTAGTGTGTCCTTCCCAGTTAGATTAAAGCATAACTTCAAGAAAATCTCTTTGAAATGTTCCTAACATAACAAAGGACTAAAATTAGAAGAAACAAGGACAGACAAGAAATGTCAACAAATACATAAAATAGAAACAAAAACAAAAACAAGTGCAGAGTTTACATAGCATAAAATTTTTTTTAATTTTTTTTAAAGATTTATTTATTTGAGAGAAAGAGAGAGAAGGAGCAGTGTGGAGGGACATGGGGCGGGGGCGGGGAGGGAGGGACAGAGGGAGAGAGAGAGAAGCAGACTCTCTGATGAGCAGGAAGCCCAATGGAGATCATGACCTGAGCCAAAGGCAGACACTCAACCACTCAACTGATTGAGCCACACAGGCACCCCAGCATAAAATTCTTACGGGAGAAATATCTTAAAAGAGTACATGACAGGATGTAAGAAAAGACAAACCTTAGGAAAGCAATATTGCCAAGCAAGCATCTCAAGCTAGATCAAATGCTGCAGGAAAAATGTAGAGCCGACCCTGAAAAGAACAGAAAGGAAACCCTACAGGAGGCTTTTTAAAAATAGGTCACTGCCACAAAGTTAAGCAAGAGCCCTGAAGCCCATGGGCTACCAGTCTTGGTGGTCAACTGACAATAGGAGGAAGTAGCAAAGAGAGTAAATCAGCTGCCAGAACTAGACTCACTTCAAAGGGGAGGGGAGGGGTGGAATAGGTGATGGGGATAAAGGAGTACACCTGTGAGCACTGGGTGTGGCATGAAAGTGTTGAACCACAATATCATATACCTAATATTACACTTACACTGTGTTAACTGCAATTTAAATAGAAACTTTTAAAAAGGATAAATTTAAAGTAAAGGCTCCTTACCTGCTATACCTGCTGATCACCAAAACCTAAGCTAAAAACAAAGGTAACTGTAGTAAATCTAGTTTAATCCGGGTTGCAATACACAGGAATGGAGCAAGGGAATGAGGATTGGAACACTTCCTCTCTCTTTCTTAGTCAAACATAAATTTCCAAAAGTGAAGAAAAAACTGGGAAGTGGAGCATAAGCATCCTCTAAAATATAACCAGTAAAGCAGGGAACATGACTTCTACAACAGGTCTCAAAATCTAAGACATCTTTGTGTTGTGAAATCTTCCCTAAGATAGCACAACACCTAACAAATAATAGCAAAAACTCTTTCCATTCTGAAAAATCAGGATTACACTACTTTTCTACCATTCATTCCTCCTTTCTACAGAAGCCAACTATTTCCTTCAAATGCTCAACACAAATAAAAAGAATAAAGCTGAAGAAACTTCCCTATCTTTTACAACATCTGTTGCACTTATTTTAACAGGTTGTTGTAAAGATAAAATAAGGTATGCATCAAAGTCCCTTGTAAAGGTATTTTTTAAATCAAGCTCAAAAAGAGTTTTGAGAGTATGATAAAGATTTTATTAAAGTTTCACATTTGCTTATTTTGATAGAAATACCAGAGAGAACAGAAATGTATAAAAAGACCCAGCACGGGGCGCCTGGATGGCTCAGTGGGTTAAGCCTCTGCCTTCGGCTCAGGTCATGATCTCAGGATCCTGGGATCGAGCCCCGCATTGGGCTTTCTGTTCAGCAGGGAGCCTGCTTCCCTCTCTCTCTCTGCCTGCCTCTCTGCCTACTGTGATCTCTGTCTGTCAAATAAATAAATAAAATCTTTTAAAGAAATAAATTAATTAATTTTTAAAAAAACACCCAGCAGGAGAAGAGAAATAACAAAGATCAGAGCAGAAATCGATGAAATAGAAACCAAAAGAACAGCAGAAAAGATTAATGAAAGGAGGAGCTGGTGCTCTGAAAGAATTAGTAAGACTGATAAACCCCTGGCCAGACTTATTAAAAAGAAAAGAGAAAGGACCCAAATAAATAAAATCATGAATGAAAGTGGAGAGATCACAACTAACACTGAAGAAATATAAATAATTATAAGAACATATTATGAGCAACTATATGCCAACAAATTAGACAATATGGAAGAAATGGATACATTCCTAGAAATGTATAAAATACCGAAACTGAACCACAAAGAAACAGAAAACCTGAACAGATCCATAACCAGCAAGGAAATAAAGCCATAATAAAGAATCTTCCAACAACAGCCCAGGGCCAGATGGCTTCCCAGGGGAATCCTACCAAACATTTACAGAAGAATTAATACCTATTTTTCTGAAACTGTTCCAAAAAATAGAAATGGAAGGAAAACTTCCAAACTCATTTTATGAGGCCAGCATTACCCTGATCCCAAAACCAAAGACCCCACCAAAAAGGAAAATTACAGACCAACATCTCTGATGAATATGGATGCAAAAATTATCACCAAAATACTAGCCAACAGGATCCAAAATTACATTAAAAAGATCATTCACTATGACCAAATGGAATTTATTCCTGGACTGCAAGGTTGGTTCAACATCTGCAAATCAATGTGATACACTACATTAATAAAAGAAAGGATAAGAACCATATGATACTCTCAGTAGATGCAGAAAAAGCATTTGACAAAGTACAGCATCCTTTCTTGATTAAAACTCTTCACAGAATAAGGATAAAGAGTACACAGCTCAGTATCATAAAAGTCATCTATGAAAAACCCCCAGTGAATATCATTCTCTAATGGGGCAAAACTGAGAGCTTTTCCCCTTAAGGTCAGGAACACGGCAGGGATGTCCACTATCACCACTGCTGTTCAACATAGTAAGAGAAGTCCTAGCCTCAGCAGTCAGACAACAAAAAGAAATAAAAGGCATCCAAATTGGCAAAGAAGTCAACTCTCACTCTTAGCAGAGAATATGATGCTTTATGAGGAAAATCCAAATGACTCCGCCCCAAACTGCTAGAACTCATACAGGAATTCAGTAAAGTGGCAAGATATAAAATCAATGCACAAAATCAGGTGCATTTCTATACACCAACAATGAGACAGAAGAACAAGAAATTAAGGAGTCAATCCATTTACAATTGCACCCAAAACCACAAGACACCCAGGAATAAATCTAACCAAAGAGACAAAGGATCTGTACTCAGAAAACTACAGAACACTCACAAAAGAAATTGAGGAAGACAAAAAGAAAAGGAAAAACATTCCATGCTCATGAATTTGAAGAACAAATATTGTGAAAATGTCTATGCTACCTAGAGCAATATACACATTTAATCCAATCCATATCAAGTTACCATCATCTTTTTCCACAGAAATGGAACAAATAATCCTAAAATCTGTATGGAACCAGTAAAGACCCTGAATAGCCAGAGGAATGTTGAAAAAGAAAACCAAAGCTGGTAGCATCACAGTTCTGGACTTTAAGCTCTATTACAAAGCTGTCATCATCAAGACAGTATGGTACTGGCACAAAAACAGATACATATATCAATGGAACAGAATAGAGAACTCAAGAAATGGACCCTCAACTCTATAGTCAACTAATTGACAAAGCAGGGAAGAGTATCCAATGGAAAAAAAGACATTCTCTTCAACAAACGGTGCTGGGAAAACTGGACAGCCACACGCAGAAGAATGAAACTATTTCCTTACACCATACACAAAGATAAACTCAAAATGGATGAAAAACCTAAATGTGAGACAGGAATCCATCAAAACCCTTGAGGAGAACATAGGCAGCAACCTCTTCAACCTCAGCTCCAACAACTTCTTCCTAGACACACTGCCAAAGGTAAAGGAAGCAAGGGTAAAAATGAACTATTGGGACTTCATCAAGATCAAAAGCTTTTTCACATCAAAAGAAACAGTCAACAAAACAAAAAGACAACCAATTGAATGGGAGAAGATATTTGCAAACGACATACCAGATAAAGGGCTAGGATCCAAAATATATAAAGAGCTTATCAAACTCAACATCCAAGGAACAAATAATCCAATCAAGAAATAGGCAGAAGAGGGGCGCCTGGGTGGCTCAGTGGTTGAAGCCTCTGCCTTCGGCTCAGGTCATGATCTCAGGGTCCTGGGATCGAGTCCCGCATCGGGCTCTCTGCTCGGCAGGGAGCCTGCCTCCTCCTGTCTCTCTCTGCCTGCCTCTCTGCCTACTTGTGATCTGTCTGTCAAATAAATTTAAAAAAAAAAATCTTTAAAAAAAAAAAAAAGAAAAGAAATAGGCAGAAGACGGGAACACACATTTCTGCAAAGACATCCAAATGGCCAACAGACACATGAAAAAGTTTTCAATATCACTTGGCAACAGGGAAATACAAATCAAAACCTCAGTGAGATACCACCTCACACCAGTTAGAATGGATAAAATTAACAAGTCAGGAAATGACAGGTGTCAGTGAGGATGCAGAGAAAGGGGAACCCTCCTACACTGTTGGTGGGAATGCAAGCTGGTGCAGCCACTCTGGAAAACAGTATGGAGGTTCTTCAAAAAGTTGAAAATAGAGCTACCCTACAACATACTGGGTATTTATGACATACTGCACTACTGGGACTTTACCCCAAAGATACAAATGCAGTAATCTGAAGGGGCACCTGTTCCCCAATGTTTGCAGCAGCAACGTCCACAATATCCTAACTATGGAAAAAGTCCAGATGTCCATCAACAGATGAATGGATAAAGAAGATGTGGTGTGTATATATATATACATATATATATGTATACACACACACACACACACATATACACAATGGAATATTATGTAGCCATCAGAAAATGAAATCTTGCCATTTGCAACGTGGATGGACCTAAAGATGTTATTATACTAAGAAAAATAAGTCAATCAGAGAAAGACAAATTATCATATGATCTCACTCATATGTGGAATTTGAGAAACAAGGCAGAGGATTATAGGGGTAGAGAGGAAAAAATGAAACCAGATGAAACCAGAGAGGCAGACAAACCGTAAAATTCTTAATCTCTGGAAACAAACTAAGGGTTGCTGGAGTGCAGTGGTTAGGTGGGATGAGGTGGCTGGGTGATGGACGTTGGGGAGGGTATGCATTGTGGTGAGCACTGTGTATTGCCTAAGACTGATGAATCACAGAACTGTACTCCTGAAACAAATAGTAAAATAAAAAATAAGAATAATAATTAAAAAGGAAATAAATACAAACACACAGGTAGCACTGATAAAAGGATTTCTCATAAATATCCCAAATTTTATTAGTACTGGTAAAATCTTAAAAGTACAAGCTAGACACTTCTCTCATTTCTTAACTGAAAAAAAGAAACCTATAAGGGGGAATGCATTCATTCTGTCTTTACAAATATTCTCCAACAGTTTAAAAAAACTTAGTAATACATACTATTATTAGATATATGTCTTACCTATTAAAGATTTTATATTTTCTAAGATTAAATCACTAGTAATATTTCCAGATAAATCTTGCCCCAATTCAGCAATCAGCTTGGCGTAACCTTCATTCTCTTCTCTTAACAAATTGAATTTTTGCTGCTTATAACTGAAATTAAACATCATAAAAGGGATAAAATTAATTCAATTAACAAGCTTGCATACAAGTAATGTATTCTTCTCACTGATTTTTCCTCTCTCTTAGAACAAGTATAAGAACAGTTGTTAAAGTTTTATTTCTTTGTATATTTTTTTAAAATAGAAAATAACAGTGATTCATAAGAGACCCCAATGTTAATTACACAGAGAAAACTAGTAACAGAATACCGCTAATCTCAAGGAACAATAACATGCCACTATTTCCACTGCTAAGAAAATACCTAGAGCATAGCCATACTTGTAAATTATTTTACTGGTAATAATAAAAGCACTGAATATTATTTTAACTTCTAATACAGAGAAAAGTTTCACACAGATAGAGTTCACTGCTGACTCAATAATCCTAGGGCTTCTTTTAAAAGGAAAAAACATAAGGCATGCTAACAACAACAACAAAAATTTTTCAAACTGCCATTAGAAACATCAAAATGAGAACTAAGGAAACATACTCAGATACTTGATCTGCAACATAAAGATAAATGTACTTACAAGAGTTTTGTCTTGATTTTAACTGACTTTTGATTGAACTGCTGTGATTGTTTGATAAGCCCTAATGATTCCAATGTTTCTGGATCCAGGCGTTCCTTTAGAACTGTGTCTGAAACTAAATACTGTATTAAAAAATATTAAAGGCCATTTATTCCTTAGCATTGTAATACATCCACCATTTAAATGCATTCAAAATAAGTTTTCCCAAATAAGAATATTAAAAATCACATTAAATATATATCAACTTTTGATTTACTTAAAAAAAAAAGCCTGGAACTTCAATTTAACAAAAATGATGACTCTCCAAATACTGAAAACTGTGACATATAGCTCTTCAAATAAAACTCACTAAAAAATTATATGCGTGCTGTACACAGCCTATAAATAACAAGAACTACAGATGAAATTGATTAAAACTGTGTCTGTCAACTGAATTTTTCTTTAAGATTAATACAGCACTCAAGCCTTCATTAGTTTCTACTGTTTAAGTCAAATTCTAGCACAACAAAGACAAGGACATTTTCCATTTCTAAGTAACAGCACTTCTCCTTGGTTCTAAATTTATGAACATAAAATGGTTTACTAGACAATGATTATGACAAGTTCTAGAATTTATTATTTCTAAGCTACCTCCATTCTTTTTCTCCTTCCCTAATAGTTTATGAAAAACCATTCAGTTTAAAAGCTGTCCAGATCATTTCTACTCACTTGATAGATTCTTACCTTTTCCTTATTTAGGAACTTACTAGATCAGGAGTATCATCAAAAGTCTGATATATACAGAGAGTTTAAGTGATATGATGCATGCATATTTCACAAATAATTAGCATGTCTAATTTTATAAAGCATTCCATTTCAAAATCCAAATCTCACCTTATAATGAATAGCCAACTGAATGTCAATATCTTCCTCCATTAACATGATTAACTGTGATTACAACTGTTCAATGTAAAAATCTAGAAAGGGAAAGTATTTTTTACAACTTACCAAACATGCTAATACCAATTGTGTAAAATAGTCTCTCTTGCTTTTTTCTTCTAAACAATTTGTCTCAATATCTATAATGATGGAAGAAAGAAAGATGAAAGTTTGATTGATTTTTCCAGACTGTCTCCCGCACTATAAGATACTTATTTTCTTTAAAACTAAAATGCCTCATTCTGAAATTGGAAAAAAATTTGAAACTATAGTAAGCAGGAACTGTCCTTCATATGTATATGAATGCTCAGAATTAATTTCTCCTGATACTGCAGACTGACCCTGTGACCAATGGCATATCCATAAAATGGTAAGTTGATTACACAGGAGTTACAGGCTATGGCATTGGAAGCAACAAAACTTCAAAAAAATAATGTTTTCAAAAATGGAAATATTCAAGCAAAGTGTAAATGACAACACGTCAGAGATGCTAAAGAAGAGATTCCTTCTTTAGGTGCAGAATTGAATCAGGTGACAACAAAGATCTCTTCTAACACTAAAAGATCCTATTACTTGTGAAGATTAAACCTTTGACCTTGGTCACCTTGGTACCACGTTCTAACCAAACTACCTGGCCATCAACTCTACGAAAGGACAGTATTAAAAGAATATTTTTTACACCCTATTTTGAATTACAATTTGAATAGCGAACAAAAATTTATTCATGGTTTTTATTTTCTTCCTACTGAACTATTAAGAAACTGAAACCTCCAAGTTTTGGTAGCTTATTCAGAAAATTTGTCAAAAACTTTTATAAAGTATTGAGGAAATAAAACAATTAGTTCTTAATGCCAAGCATCAAAAAAGTCAACCAGGATTGACAGGATTACAAAACTGATCTCAGGATTACTGCTTTAATGGTTACATACTACTATATTAAGGTCAACTTTTAATTTACAAGAGACACCAATCTTAGTGATATAATAAAAATTGTCTTCTAAGGGTTCCATAGTTCTCCCCAGACGTCCTACCACTGATCTGCTTCAGTTTACTTTCTACTGCCATCACTGAGAATCAAAAGAGAGAGGAATTTATCATCAAACATATCCACGTTTTCCTGGCTCTTCTCCCCTTTCCCATCTTGGCCAGTGCCATTTCCCAATATCCTGGCCACTGCAGCTAAGCACATGGTCAGCTCAAGCATACTAAGAGAATTTCAGGGTATAATTTACACAACATAATCTGCAATACAATCTCATTTTTTCAATTAGACTTTTAATCCACGTGTATCTCATCAATCCCTTCCAGGGACTCCTAGTTGTCTCCCTGTTATCCCGTCTTCTGGTTCCTCCTCAGGCTAGAACTTCAAGGATACCAACCTTGAGGGCTAAGGACTAACCTGGGTCCATTCTTTTAACCAACATCTATCTACCAAGGCCCAAAAGTCCCTAATGTCTACCCCCAAAGACCCTCTATGATCAGAGCACCTGGATAGCAGGTTCATCCTCTTCAAGCCAAGTCTGCTCTTCTCTTAGCCGTCTGACCTGATCAAGATACCACTCACTGGGTTCTGACCATGTTAAGAAATGTTTATTAATAGGACCTCAGTAAACTACTTTGCTGAGCTATCTCAACAATCAGTACAGGACTCCATTATCACAATTATGTCTTCCCTGTTTCTTTCTTCTTTTTGTCCTAACGAAGTTATTCTAATAAATTCATTCATTATCCCTTAGTTATCAACCCTGAATCAGTACCTAGTAAATTCTCTTTAATTTCCCCTATGATTTTACTAAAAAGCCCTCAACCATTTCCAACTCTAAGTACAGAGCCGAAGGCAGAGGCTTTAACCCACTGAGCCACCCAAGTGCCCCCTTACATAGTCTTTTAAAGAAAACTGTAACCTTAACCAGTACACCAATGATCTTTCTTATAACTCTTAAAATACCAAAAAGACAACATGATATAGTAAAAAAAAAATTATGGGCTCTGGAACCAGAAAGACCCAGGTTCACACCCTGCTTTACTGGCTATGTGGCCTTGAAAAATCCCTTCTCTGAGCTTCAATTTTCTGATCTGTACACCTACTTTACATAAGTTGCTGTAAAGATTAAAATGAAATTAAATGCATAACACAATGCTTAGAACATAGAAGGTGCCCCCAAAATCGCATCTACATTATTATCGCCAGTATCATTATAGAGGTAGCTCCCATTCTTACTCCTATTCCCCAAGTTTGGTCTGGAGTCATCCTTCGACCATTTTTTTTTCTGCTATCGGTGAAGGTGGGTGAGTGAGGGGACAGGTGCGGGAAATTTCTCGTTCTAAGTTTGCCATTCTAATCTCGCTTACAAAAACTGACTGGCTAGGGAACCTGGGTGGTTCAGTGGGTTAAGCCTCTGCCTTCGGCTCAGGTCATGATCCCAGGGTCCTAGAATTGAGGCCCGCATCAGGCTCTCTGCTCAGCAGGGAGGCTGCTTCCCCCTCTCTCTCTGCCTACCTCTCTGCCTACTTGTGATCTCTCTCTCCCTCTGTCAAATAAATAAATTTTTAAAAATCTTAAAAAAAAAAAAAAACTGACCAGCTAAAAGAAAATTCCCAAGAGCAACCAAACATCCTCATAAATTTACGTTAATAATAAAAAGCAATGACTTGTAACAATGATTCATATTACTAAGTAACTACAAAGGGAAAATATATCCTAATAGAATAAATCAATAAAGAAGTTACTCGAACTTACAAGTAAACTGATAGCTGATAATTATCCAAAGACATAAAATATACTCCTGACACTATCAAGGAACAAAAGCTTACACAAAATGTTACCTACAAATCACTCTTTCAGTCCTATAAATTTATAGTAAAAACAATTTTTTTAATTTTTGTTTTAAAATTTGTTTCAAGTTATATTTATATGTAACATAATGTAATACCTTTAGCACCTGCTTTAAGAAATTAAACTTATAAGGTTTTGTTGTTGTTGCTGGCATAAATCAATTCAAAAGACAGTATTAACTTATACTTTATATCCAAACCTGGACAGTTTTATAAAATTGAAATAAGATGCTATTAATTATGCCAGGGAAAACAAAACAAAAGTGGGACATACGGTCACCCCATCAGTGGTCTGCTCTTTTCATTTACCATTCACAGTCCACATATATTTTGACCTGTTCTGACATTACTGCTGTTATGAAATCTTAAACATCCTGAAAGATCAAGCACCAGGTATTCAGAATTGATGAGATCAAATTCCCAGATTCTCAGTAAGACATTTAAGTAACCTATCTATTCTAGGAATTAAGATTAATGAGCTAAATTAATTCACTCCAGCTTGACAAACTCTCAGAGGATGTCTTATTTAATTTTAAAGTGAATATTATAATGTCTGGTAAAGGTTTCTCTTAGATCAAAGTTTTAGAAAGCATAACACTGATGGGGAAAACTGTGCTCGAAGTTATTTTAATTCAAATCTAAAATTAAGAGAAATAAATTTATAATATACATTATTTTTTAAATCCATGCTTCCCATGGAGGGACACTACCTTTTGTTCTAAGTCAAAGAAATATCCTTTTTTATCTTGCATAAATTCTTATTTATTCTGGACAAATAGAGAAGTTGCTATTTCCAAAGCTGGTTTCTCATCCTCAAAACAAAAGTACTTTTGATTACTTTGGCTCTTCTTGCTCTTTCTAAAATTAAGAAGAATCAAAAGAGTATAATAGCAAAGTAAATACCTCTTGAGTGTCCTAAGTTTGAGATTCTGACATTCATTGATAACCTCCACTGAGTAAGATTAAATAAGTGGTTACTAAAATCTGAGTAATTCAGACTAACTGAACTTCAAAAAACTTAGCTTTTTTTATTTGAAATGACTTAATTTAGCTCAATTTTATATAAACATACATTCTGCAAAACTCAAACTATTTCAATTATAAATTATGTCCAAAGCTAGTTTATAAACAGTGATCATACTCACATTTGACTTATAACACTATATTCTCTATAAATTAAAAAAACTATATAATCTAGTTTCTACAAATTTGAAAGAAAACATTTTACCTAAACACAGTACATTAATCTACCAAACAGCACTTTTACAGGTGAAATAAAGGCTTGATACCTACCTAATATGCAGAATACATCAGCAAGAATGGAGGGCATATCCTCACGAAATTCCTAATTATAAAAATATAATTATTCATAGTAAATACAAGAATAGCACACTAGTAAGTTTGGTTTCAGAATAATACTCTTCAGTAAAACTTAAAACCTAACAAAACCCCAACACCTCTAAATAATAAAATTCAAGTTTCATAATACAGAGAAAACAGAAAGAGACAATAGTTGGAAAAAAAATGTTTAAATGTCTACCATGAAAAAAGCTGATAAAAAACTTGATTAAAAAACCTAACATGCACCTGAGAAAATATTAAAGAGCATTAATGAATGACACTTTTCCAATGAAGTTTCATGTTAGAAACCACCGGAATTTGGGTACCTTAAGCCTACTGTTAAAATGGTACATTTTTTATCTACAACTTTAAATGTGCTCATGCCTGAATCAACACTGATTTATGCAAAAGTCCTAGTGGTATCAGAACAGAAATCTAAAAAATACAAAAACAATTACAAGCTGTCATTCCATAACTCAAGATACTCTGAAGATGAAAACAATTACCAAAAATCCATCTTTATTTTCTTTATGCACTGATATTTGTAGCCTTTGGAGAAACTAAGCCAAAATTCTCCCCTCATTTCTGGATGAAAACTTCAGCATTTATTCTAGATTTGTCTCCTGACTTCCTACTCCCATGCCCAATTTTAGAAACACTTTCCATTAGTAAGGATCAAAGTTCAACCACTGCAATTAGTTTGCTGGCACTATAGCAACCCTTAAACTAGCCTATTTTCAGAGAGTAAAGGAAAGAAATATAATCCTAACAACAAAACTGGCAGCTGTAGGAGACATGCAAGATACGCTTCCATGGCTAAGGCAGGGGACTATGGGACTATGAGAAAGCCATGAGAAAGAATCCAGCTGCAAAGGTGTATATAAAGACTCAAAGGAAAGGGGAAGCTAAGTAAAAACAAAATATGTATTAAGTCCATTTGGACTGTTCATTTTCAAAAAATGGGGAAAACATTAGAACTGAATCCTAAACAGACTATACCAATAGCCAATTTACAGAATGAATGAACCTTAATTGCACACCACTTTAGTCTCAAAAGTTTCTTAAGGGCTATGAATTTCTGCCATGTCTACTTGAATCCAAGTACTCAGGCTACTCAAAGAAAAGAGCAAGACAAGAGTTTTCAATATGGAATATTAGTTGTTGAAAAAAACAGACTACTCCAACATGAATTAATACATTAATACTGCTGTGGTCAGATAGAGACAGTTTAAGGATAAAAGAGAAACTCATATTGAACCTCAACTGCTCAACTACATTTCAGTATGTAGGGGGAAAAAAATCACAACAGCTAAACATAGAAGTTCCTTGTGACTATCCTCAGAAAAGCACAGAAAGCGTATGAAGGAGAGTACCTATCCTAACAACAAAAAAAAAAAACCTAGAGAAGCTTAAAGCAGCACAAGGGAAATTCATACTGGTGTCAAGCTCCAGGACCTGCACCTCGATAATACTCATGAAAGCTGCTCTCAACTGTGTAGATAATTTAATTTATATAAGGTTAAAATCCAGCCTAATAATAATAGAATAATATACCACTTAAATAAGTTAAGAAACTCAACTACTGGTTTACAATCAACACCCTTACAATTTGAGAGCTCATCTTACAATTCAAATACCAAACACCCATGAAAAGTATCTGGTCTGAATCTAACTTAAATTCTCTAATAAATAAAAGAGTGAGACAGAAAAATCATGTAAAGTTTAGGAAAAACTCTAGTTATTAATATTTTCTAACAGGAAACACATGAAAATTGCCATCTAGTGAGCATTAGTTAGAACTACGCAACCTCAATTTTAAATAATTTAATTCTCAAATTTTAAAATTTATTTCATTTCTAGACATAACTGCAAACAAAAAATGTTTTGATATGCTACACTGGGAGAAAAATATTCTAGTCGAATTATTTTTATAGTAGCATTTTTAATTAAGTATATCGTGATTTTGTTACAAGGCAGGGTTGGGGTTTTTTTTTTTGCCCTCTCAGCTTACCTAACATTTTCTGCTTTACTCACAACCAGACAAAAAGATTAGAATATCTTTATTTCTTCCTAGCAACAACAGCTTACCAATATTGCCTTAAAACATTTACTACTATAATTTTGAACAAAATGAAATGCAAATTATATACTTTAGGGATCTTTGTATCAAAGGCAAAAAGAAATATGTAATAATTATTAAATTTTAAAAACATGTGTGTCTTTGTGTGTGTATATACTTACGCTAATGTCATTAAGAACATTAGATGCCTGTTCATGCTTTAGATTTCCTTTAATGACATGGTAAGATAACTCATAAAGAGCCTGCTGGAAATCTGTTGAACATAAAAGAAAGAGTATAAGAATACAATCTCTTAAACATAAAAGGTGGGTCCTTCTGAGGGAAGACCTCTATATTTCCTACTTCTCAAAATTATATCAAAAATAATAAGAAAAATATACTTTTAGTGCTTTTCTCTAGCAGATTTTTTTCCCTTTTACTTTCACAAAAACACAACACTAAAAGTAGAAAATAGTTAACCTTGACTCTACTACTATAACTATTGCTTAAACATTTCCTTCCAATCTTTTTCAATGTATTTACATATTTTACATATTTGCAATCACAGTGCACATCACTTGGTACTCTGATTCCCCCATAAACACTTTTTGAAGTATTTTATCATGCTACCAAAGTCTCCAAAATTATTTTCAGTGACTGCATGGAATTCCAGCAGGTGGATATAAACTAGTGTAACCATTTCTCTCACCAGCAAATTCCACAAAGTTATCCTCAATATATTCAGATTACAGTCAATTTAATCTCAGTGCTAAATTGACAACGGGTAAAGAATACCAGTCAACATAAAATCAAGTTTTATCCATATCCTACTCTCAGAGAAATTTCTCCCCAAATGTAGATCTTTTCTCCTCTAGTTCCACAAGAATTCAAACTAAAATAATTACATACATACATACATACAAAAGAAAATGGCAGTTCTGTGAGAACTGTCAACCACAAATAGTCTCATTCACAATTACCATAGCTTCCTTCCCTGGAGAAGGAATGGGGGGGGGTGGCTAATGGTCATGTGAATGCCTCCTTCTGGCCATATTTTTCTTAAGTTCTATACATTGAAAACTTTACCTCCTTTCTCTCATTAAAAGTAGAACAATTGTACGGTGACAGATGGTAGCTATGCTTGTGGTGAACATAGCATAATGTATAGGTATAGAGTTGCTGAATTACTATGTTGTACACCTGAAACTAATTTATTATGTGTCGCCTATATTTAATTTTAAAAAAAGGTAGAAAAACAAGTAGCTCTAAAAACAGCTGTAAAATAAAGTCAATTTATCCTTCTGAAGGGAATCAATACTCTTTCAGGGCAAAATAGCAAGTAAAACATCAAATATTTGGGGCGCCTGGGTGGCTCAGTAGGTTAAGCCTCTGCCTTCAGCTCAGGTCATGATCTCAGGATCCTGGGATCTAGCCCCACATCAGGCTCTCTGCTCAGCGGGGAGCCTGCTTCCCCCTCTCTCTCTGCCTGCCTCTCTGACTACTTGTGATCTCTGTCAAATAAATAAATAAAATATTTTTTTAAAGAAATCAAATATTTAAGAATCTTCTCCCAGGGGCACCTGGGTGGCTCAGTCGTTGAGCGTCTGCCTTCAGCTCAGGTCATGGTCCCAGGGTCCTGGAATGGAGCCCCACATCGGGCTCCTCCTCCTCAGGAGGCCGGCTCCTCCCTTTCCCACTCCCACTCCCCCTGCTTGTGTTTCCTCTCGGTCTCCCTTTCTATCAAATGAATAAATAAAATCTTTTTTAAAAAATACAAATTAAAAAAATTAAAAAATACAAATCTTCTCCCTTAGTTTGATTACTTGTCATAAAAAAGGAACAGGGTAGAAATCAAAACTTTTATCAACCCTTTAAACAACCTCATTTACAATGTTATTAATTTACAATTATTTTACAATGAAATAAGTTTGTCCACTAAATTATCTGCTAAAGAAATACAGCCAGAGGGCACCTGGATGGCTCAGTGGGTTAAGCCTCTGCCTTAGGCTCAGGTCCTGATCTCAGAGTCCTGGGATCCAGTCCCACAACCACATCTTACATCTGCATCGGGCTCTCCACCCAGTGGGGATCCTGCTTCCCCCTCTTTCTCCGCCTGCCTCTCTGCCTACTTGTGATCTCTCTGTCAAATAAATAAATAAAATCTTTAAAAAAAAAAAAAAGAAAGAAAAGAAATACAGCCAGAGGGAGCCTGGGTGGCCCAACAGTTAAGCATCTGCCTTCAGCTTAGATCATGATCCCAGATGAAGCCCCATGTCCGACTCCCTGCTCAATGCGGAGTCTGCCTCTCCCTCTCCCGACCTGTGTGCTCACTCATACTCTCTCTCTCTCTCTCTCTCTCTCTCTCACTCCCTCTCTCAAATAAATAAAAATCTTTAAAATAAAAAAATTTAAAAAAGAAATATAGCCAGAGTATTTCAATTTCTTATGAAGAATTCATTATTAAACATATTCTATACCTTTTTCATAAATATGCCTTCATTATACTTATAATAAACTATATAAAAGCTAAAATGCAAAGAAAAACTTTTCTATCTGGTAATATGGTAGAAATACGAAGTTGATTTCATGCTTTCAATTTCCATTAATAAAATGCTTTTATAACAAATAGGCACTTGTTTTTAAAGTTATCCAGGGACACCTGGCTGGCTCAGTCAGCGGAGTATGCAACTCTTGATCTCGGGGTTGTGGGTCCGAGCCCACATTAGGTGTAGAAATTACTTAAAAATAAAATCTTTTCAAAAATTAAAAACTAGGGGACACCTGGGTGGCTCAGTCGATTAAGCCGCTGCCTTTGGCTCAGGTCATGATCCGGGTGTCCTGGGATTGAGTTCTACATCGGGCTCCTTGTCCAGCAGGGAACCTGCTTCTCTCTCTGCCTCTGCCTACCACTCTCCCTGCCTGTGCTCTCTCTCTCTGACAAATAAATAAATAAAATCTTAAAAAAAAATTAAAAACTAGGAGCGCCTGGGTGGCTCAGTGGGTTAAGCGTCTGACTCAATTTTGGCTCAGGTCATGATCTCAGGCCCATGGAACTGAGGCCCGCATCAGGCTCCACACTCAGTGGGGAGTCTGCTTCTTTCCCTCTCTCTACACCGTCCCCGGAGTGTGTGCTACCTCTAAAATAAATAAATAAAATTAAAGTTATCCAGATAACGAAGTTTAAGGAAAAAAAACAATCGCTCTTGGAAGGACAAAACAGCTAAACAACATAAACTAAATTCCCAGAAGAATATGGGCTCATAGGAGCTGAGGAAATTCTAATCTTAATCAGAGAAGGAGATTAAAATAGAGAACAAATAGCCCAGGTCATTTTGCTGACACTAAGTGACATAAAAACAATCATAATGTCATCCACAAAACAGGAAAGGCAGTCCCCAATTCATATGTTTTTAAATGCCCATTTAAGCTGTCGGAACATCTATTGTATTTTAGCCACTGAAACAAGAAGTGGTATTTTAAGACTACCAAGGCTAAACCCCCAAAAATCCTGTAAAATCTATACTACAGTTGAAAAACATTACATTTACAAAGTGGAGGAAAATTTAATAAGCCTTATAATTATAGACAGAAATAAAAGATTTTATCTTAATGCTAACATTTCAGAAAAAGTAGGGTTTTTCCTTTGTTTATTTTTAGTATTCTCCACACCAAGAGTGGGGCTCAAACTTAGGACCTGCAGATCAAGAGCTGCATGCTCTTCCAACTAAGCCAGCCAGGCACCCCTCAGAAAAAGTAGTTTAAAGGACAGCCACAAGTAAAAGGGACTTCTAGAGATTCTTAGAGATTCTTTATGGGATTTCAACACAGAAGACACTAGTTCTTGGTTATGTCAGGACTACTCATGTTTACCAGCCATCATTACAATATCATCTTACTGGGGGGAAGGGATTTATAAAAAAGAAGTAGTGTGAGCAAAGGATACTGAGAAGGCAGGGGCAGAAAGGGAAAGGGCTCAGGGAACACTGCCCAAACTCAATCCCCCTGAGACAGAACGAAGGAAAATTCTGAAGAAATGACATTCCTAGTTTTCTGCATGGACTACCAAATGAAGCCCTTAGACCAAAGCTTGACTGCTGGCAGCTATCAGCCAAAGAATGTATGTATTGTGGAAGTAGGCAAGGGCAGGTAAAAGACAGCATCAGCAATTCAATCAATGAGGCCACACTCATAACTATTTTTGGTTTCATACATGAATCAGAACAACCATGCAAATTAACAATAATCTGGTAGTTATTAAAGATCCATACAGTCCCTTTTAAAATTGAAGAGTAATCATCCTGTGTTACATTATTTCAGTTTTTTGCAAATTCTTTCTCTTATTTTACCCAGATAAGATTTCAATCACAGACAAGATCAAAATTAACTGAGAAGTTATAAACTTGTTTTAAACATAGAGAAGGAAAAAAGTTAAGTATCCAAGTGCTTTTAGGAAGGATTCTTTCTTTACTTTCTTACAATTCTGGCAGTCAACTGACTTATTCAAAGAAAAGGCATTACAGGGCACCTGGGTGGCTCAGTCCTTAAGCGCCTACCTTGAGCTCAGGTCATGATCCCAGGGTCCTGGGATCGAGCCCCACATCAGGCTCCCCACTCAGCGGGAAGCCTGCTTCTCCCTCTCCCACTCCCCCTGCTTGTGCTCCCTCTCTTGCTGTGTCTCTCTCTAACAAATAAATAAAATCTTTTTTTTTTTTTTTTTAAAAGGCATTATAGCAACCTCAGAAATCTTTATGAAAGATCATGCAACTTTATAAGCAGGCTAAACTGGAAAATAATTGGGGGTGCAAGCTAGTAATGTTAACACAGGTCTTACCCAAATGACAAAAAAAAAAGGGGCTCATTTGTTAAAAAGTGCTTTCCACTCAAAAATTCAAATGTTCTTTAAAGTATACACTCTCATATTAAGATAATATTTAATTTTTGATAAAACAAAAGTAAATTTATCTATAGAAAAACGTTTTTAGGGGCACCTGGGTGGCTCGGTGGGTTGGGCCTCTGCCTTTGACTCAGGTCATGATCTCAGGGTCCTAGGATGGAGCCCCACATCAGACTCTCTGCTCAGCAGGGAGCCTGCTTTCCCCCCACTGCCTGCCTCTCTGCCTACTTGTGATCTCTGTCTGTCAAATAAATAAATAAAATCTTTTTTAAAAAAGTTTTTAATCTTCTATTCACAAAGGCATAATTTAAATAACTATAATGAATTTTATTTAAAATAGACTACTGGTTATAAATTATTTTTTCCAGACTGAAAAAAACTGTTATTGGTTCTACCCTCAGTGAAAGCTGCATATGAAAATGCTTTAAACTTACTAGACATAATTGTTTTTGCCCCTCCTCTTCTAAATACAAATGCCTAATTTTAAATTAATAAATGCTAAACAGTAAAAGCCTTTAAAATTAAAATTTACATCCTGTTTAATTACATCTTACTTAATAAATCATACTTGTGATATGCAGTAAACAACTCCTTTGCTTTTAATGTTTTCCATGACAACTGCCTTTAATAAGATCCCCAGATACTACCTAAACATAAGCAGCTTTAGTAAAAACACCACCTCAGTTTCTGGAAATTTCCTAATGCAAACAAGATCAGAATCGTTTTCCCATGCTAGCTCTTCTCTTCTGTTTATGACTGAGAGCTAGCCTGTGTAATTTTTAATACAGCTAGCAACTGCTGATATTTGGCCAAATATACCATGTCACAAGGATAAAAGCCAAGCGATACATAACTATTATGCAGATCAAACATCTATATACAGAAATACATAGTCTTACTATAACTATAGTTTTAATCCTAATTATACTCTCATAAAGGCTTTATATAATGTGAACTATTTCCTATCTTTTGTTTTTCATTCATAACAATATAACAGAAAACAGAACATCTATTAATTTTCACCAAGCCAAAAATAATAGCTATGATACTTTTAAAAGTCTTACCTCTGTAAGTTGAACTATCATGGCTTTTATTTTCACTGAGGATCCGGCACAAATGCAAACTAGAATAAAACAGAAATAATCTGCATTCATTTCCAATCCTAATATAGATGACACTTAGAGAGCAAATTATATCAACTAAAAATACCTGGAAACCTATCAGGTTTGTTTAAATCTATTAGTTTATAATGAGAATAAAACAAACATAAAAACCCTAATTGGTCAGAACTCGAAGATGCTAGTAAATCAATCATTTTTGAAAACTGGAAACGAGGGGCGCCTGGGTGGTTCAGAGGGTTAAAGCCTCTGCCTTCAGCTCAGGTCATGATCCCAGGGTCCCGGGATCGAGCCCCGCATCGGGCTCTCTGCTCAGCAGGGAGCCTGCTTCCTCCTCTCTCTCTGCCTGCTTCTCTGCCTACTTGTGATCTCTGTCTGTCCAATAAATAAATAAAATCTTTAAAAAAAAAACTGGAAATGAATAAAAATCAAGCACTTATTCTGCCTTTCACATACGAACCAGTAACTGAAAAGAAATGACTCTGTACTCAAGTATTTCAGATAATAAAGAATGACAGAAGAACATCATCATCCAAAGATCCCTAATAAATTAAAAGATCTAAGCACCTATCAATAGCTGTTTACATCACAAGAAGAGACACTGAAACATTCTGTGTGTTCTAATCATGATGAAAGAATACACCACCCACCTACGAAGTTGTCTTTAAGGAGAAAAAAAAAAAGCCATGAACCTAAATTTGAACCGTGGGAAACTCTGTACAATGACCCAGTCTCTTCAACAAAAACACTGCAAGAGGTGCCTGGGTGGCTAGGTTGGTTAAGCGCCTTCCTTTGGCTCAGGTCATGATCTTGGGATCCCGGGATCAAGCCCCACATCAGACTCCCTGCCAAGTCTGCTTCTCCCTCTCACACTGCCTGCTGCTCCCCTTGCCTGTACTCTCTATATATATATCAAATAAATAAAATCTTAAAAAAAAATACACTACAAGGACAAATTAAAGATGCTGGGGAATCCT
The DNA here is from genome assembly GCF_002288905.1 of Enhydra lutris kenyoni. Classification (NCBI taxonomy): domain Eukaryota; kingdom Metazoa; phylum Chordata; class Mammalia; order Carnivora; family Mustelidae; genus Enhydra; species Enhydra lutris. The sequence goes on from NW_019154137.1 coordinate 6,256,138, forward strand.
CAGGGTAAAAAAGCCTTCAGAGATACATCAATCACAGTGTTTGGGTCCTGTTTTAAACAAGTATTTTTTTAAATTAGTATTTCTGAATCAGGGTGCCTGGGTGGCTCAGTTGGTTAAGCGACTGCCTTCTGCTCGGGTCATGATCCTGGAGTCCTGGGATCAAGTACTGCATCAAGCTCCCTGCTTAGCGGGGAGTCTGCTTCTCCCTCTGACCCTCTCCCCTCTCATGCTCTCTCTCTCTCTCAAGTAAATAAAATCTTTTTTTAAAAAATTTAGTATTTCTGAATCAACTGGAATATATTTTTTTTAAAGATTTTTTTATTTATTCATTTGACAGAGAGAGTGAGAGAGAGATCACAAGTAGGCAGAGAGGCAGGCAGAGAGAGGAGGAAGCAGGCTCACTGCTGAGCAGAGAGCCCGATGTGGAGCTCGATCCCAGGACCCTGAGATCATGACCTGAGCTGAAGGCAGAGGCTTAACCCACTGAGCCACCCAGGTGCCCCTCAACTGGAATATTTTATAAAGATCTTATAAACTTTGGGGGTGCCTGGGTGGCACATTCAGTTAAAGCATCTGACTCTTGGTTTTGGCTCAGGTCTGATCTCAAGGCCGTGAGATCAAGCCCCGCATGGACTCTGCGCTCATCAAGAAGTGGCCTTGAGGGGCGCCTGGGTGGCTCAGTGGGTTAAAGCCCCTGCCTTCAGCTCAGGTCATGATCCCAGAGTCCTGGGATCGAGCCTCGCATGGGG
>NW_019154137.1:6256986-6272581 GCF_002288905.1 Enhydra lutris kenyoni
AAAAAAAAAAAAAAAAAAAAAAAAAAAAAAGAAGTGGCCTTGAGTTTCTCTCTCTCTCCCTCTGCCCCTCCCCCCAGTTCTCTCTCTCTCTCTCATGCTCTCTCAAATAAATCATCAAAAAAATGATTTTATAAATTTTATAAAAATGTATCTTTAGGAGCGCCTGGGTGGCTCAGTGGGTTGAGTCTCTGCCTTCAGCTCAGGTCATGATCTCAGGGTCCTGGGATAGAGTCCTGCATCAGGCTCTCTCCTCAGCAGGGAGTGTGCTTCCCCCTCTCTCTCTGCCTGCCTCTCTACCTACTTGTGATCTCTGTCTGTCAAATAAATATATAAAATCTTTTAAAAAATGTATCTTTAAAAGATAGTACTAAAAAATTCACAGATAAAATGAGAATGGGAAAATGGATGGGGTTATAGGTGAAACAAGATTGGCCAGCAGTTGAGAACTACCAAAGCTGATTGATGATTTCATTAGTATCCTATATTCTCATGAGACTTTTTTTCCAATTATAAAGTTTAAAAACAAAAAATCTGAAAATTTTTAAAAAAAGTGTATTTTAAATATCTTTTCATTAGATTTAAACATTGTAAAGAAATAGATATACACAACACAGTGAAAAGAGATATGCTTAATTGGAATTCCAGAAAGAGAGAACAGGACAAAAACAACTTTTAAAGAAATAATAGCCAAGAATTCAGTTTTCTACAACTGAAGTGAAGTCCACAACTGGAACATCATAATAAAGCTAGAGAAACCCAAAGACAAATCAGTAAAGCACCTGAGGGAAAAAAAAAGACAGTTCTTCAGGACTTCTCAACAACACCACAGAATGCAAGATATAGATGAAAGATACATCCAAAGCGCTAAAACATACTATCTGCCCATCTAAAACTCTATACCCAAAAAACAAAGTTCCAAGTTCCAGAAAAAGACAAAATAAGCACTGAAGTTCAAACAAATAACTGATTTATACACTAAAATAAACACTTAAGGACATTTTTTAGGCAGAATAAAAATTATTCCAGAGAGAACTTTAGCATTAAAGCAAGAAATGAGGAAAATGTGGCAAGTATATGAATGATTCTAAATGAATATTAACTGTTAATAATAACAGTGGCTTGTATTTAAACATGTGCAGTATTAAATATATAAATGGAAAAATATTATTGAAATACATCAAGACTTATGTGGGTTTATCCCAAACACACGAAGTTCATTCAAGTTAATTCACATTAAACTGGCTTTTAAAAATCACACGAGTTCAACAGATACATAAAAGACATTTGACAAAATTCAACAACCATTCACTATTTTTTTAAAAAGACTTAAAAATAGGAATAGAAAGGAACCATTATAATTTCATAAAGTAGCAGTTCTTTTTAAGATTTTATTTATTTATTTATTTGACAAAGAAAGTCAGAGAACACACCAGGGGGAGCAGGAGAGGGTGAAGGAGAAGCAGGCTCCCCACTGAGCAGGGAGCCCGATACAGGGCTTGATCCCAGGACCCTGGGATCATGACCTGAGCAGAAAGCAGGTAACTTAACTAACTGAGCCATCCAGGCACCCTTAAAGTAGCAGTTCTAATAGTGTGGTTCACATAACCCTGATGCCCAAGACACTTTCTAGAATTCTGCAAGGTCAAAACCATATTAATAATAATACTAACACTTCATTTCCCTTTTTTGCAGTATTAACATTTACACTAAAAGTTCCTTTCTTTTTTTCTTAGAGGGGGAAGGGGCAGAGGGAAGAAAGAATCCTCAGCAGCCTCCACACCCAGCTCGAAGCACCACACAGGACTCAATCTCACAATCCTGAGAGATCACAACCTGAGCCAAAATCAAGAGTCTGACACTTAACCAACTGAGCCACCCAGGTGCCCCTGTACTAACAGTTCAAAAGAAAAGGAAGGAAAGTCTGCAGGCACCTTAACATATCAAGGCACTTGCATCAAACTGCTTCATTGATTCTTTGTGATCAAGAAATCAAAAGAGGGACACCTGCGTGGTTCAGTTGGTTGAGCATCAGACTCTTGATTTCATCTCAGGTCATGATCTCATGGGTCCTGAGATCGAGCCCCATATTGGACTCTCTGGTCAATGGAGAGTCTGCTTGGGATTCTCCCCCTCTGCTTCTCCCCCAACCCACATGTGCATGCTCTCTCTCTCTCTCTTAAATCAATCTTTAAAAAAAAAAAAAAGAAATCAAAGGAAAGAATAAAGCCAGTCCCATGTAAGATGTCACCAAGTTATTTTATTTTTCATGACCAATCACAAAACAAAAGCCAGTTTCACTTAAGAAGGTACTTGAACTTGATGGGAGTGGCATCAGCAAGATGGCAGAACAGGAAGCCCCAGGTTTTCCTTCCTCCCAAAGAAACACCAACTCAACAACAATACACATACCAATTCCCTTCATGAGAAATTCAGAAACCAGTTAAGAGGCTCCTGCACCCTAGGTGAGCACTAAACCAAGTGCATCAAAGCCAGCAGAAAAATTCATGTCACCCTTTCAGCATAGTCCCTCCTCCTGGCACAGCACCACCTGATTGGGGAAAAAAAAAAACTCCCAGCTCCCAAATTCCCCCTGTGGATAGAAAGAGAAGACAGGACTTCACAACCAACATTCTGACTTGGGGTAGGGGCTGCGTGAGGAACTAGTTTCTTTCCTGAACATCTTGGAGAACAGATGGGACCTTGTATACCCTAGGTGCCTGAGGCCTGCTGACAACAAAAAAAAGCTGGGTGGCAAGCTGCAGATTCAGAGAATCCACAGGACAGCAAACAAAAACCAATGCAGCTCAGCAACCTCTCCCTGCGGGGGGGGGGGGGAAGAGTATCCAACATTCTGGCTTTTGGGGGGACTGCCTGAAGGACTGGTTTCTGTTTAGTTTGACCTAGGGCAGTGACAGCACCCAGCCTACTCAAGCTGCCTAGGGGCCACCAAGAACAAAAATGAGCTGAGTGGTATGCTGCTACTTCATAGGATCCAGAGTACAACAGATGAACACCAAAGGATACAAAGAGTACAAGCTTCTGAAAAAAGACAACTGGAAAATTCCTTTAATGTGGAATCTACACACATTAAGTCCAAGACACATCCAGAGAAAAGATTTGAGAAGGCCCCAGAATCTACAGCCAGGCTCACTGGTAAAGGCTTTTCCCTGTACTAAGCTGCAGTTCACAAAGACTGGGATAAAGGAGTGTTTTTTCAAATACAATCACACAAACACAAAATTTAAAAGAATGTAAAGAAACAGGGACAATGGCCCAATAAAAGGAACAAAATGAGTCTCCAAAAACTGACCCTCAAGAATTAGAGATACATGAGTTACCTGACAAAGAATTTAAAATAACCATCATAAAGATGCTCAATGAGCTCAGGAAAATGATGCATGAATAAAATGAGATTTTCAATGAAAGGATAGAAAATATTTAAAAGGAACTGAACAAATTTTGGGAGCTAAAGAATGTAATAAGTGGGGCCCCTGGCTGGTTCAGTTAGTAGACCATGAAACTCTTGATCTCAGAGTCATGAGTTTAAGCCCTATATTGGGCATGGAGCCTACTTAAAGAAAAATAAGACTGTAATAACTGAACTGAAAAATAAAGAGGTTCAACAGCATTTATGGATAATCACATGCAAAAGAATGAAACTGGACACTTACATCATATAAAAACCAACTCAAAATGGATTAAGTGCATAAGTTTAAGATCCAAAACCATGCAATTCCTAGGGAAAAACACAGGGGGAAAACAGAGGGAGAAGCAGACTCCCTGCTGAGCAGGGAGCCCAATGCACGACTTGATCTGGGGACTCCAGGATCATGACCTGAGCCCAAGGCAGTCACTTAACCAACTGAGCCACCCAGGCACACCATGGCAATGATTTCTTGGATATGACAAAAAGAAAAAAAAAAAACAGCCAAGTAGGACATCAAGCTAAAAATTGCATGCACACCAAAGGAAACAATGAGGATGAAAAGGCAGCCTATGGAATTGAACAAAATATTTGCAAACCATATAACTAATAAGGGGAACATCTATAATTCAATAGCAAAAAAACAAGCCAATTAAAAAATGGGAAAAGGGGACACCTAGGTGGCTCAGTCGGTTAAGCAATTTAAAAATGGGCAAAAGACCATAACAGCCATCTCACCAAAAATATATAGATGACAAAATAAGCACATGAAAAGATGCCTTACATTGTATGTCATCAGAGAAATGCAAATTACAACAACGAGATACCACTACATACCTATAAGAACAGCCAAAATCTGGAACACCGCCAATACCGAATGCTATTAAGGATATGGCACAACAGAACTCTCAACATTACAGGTGGAAATGAAAAATGGTACAGCCATATTAGAGCAGTTGGGTGGTTTCTTATAAAACTAAACATACTCTAACCTTATGATACAGCAATCTCACTCCTCGGTATTTACCCAAAAGAAGTGAAAACTTATGTCCACACAAAAACCTATGCACAGATGTTTACAGCAGCTTTATTCGTAATTGCCAAAACCTGGAAGCAACCAAAATGTACTTCAGTAGGTGAATGGATAAACTGGTACATCTACACTATGCAATCATTCAGTACTGAACAGAAATGAGCAATCAAGCCATGAAAAGACATGGGGGAACCTTAAATACATTATTACTAAGTGAAAGAAACCAATCTGAAAAGGCTATATAGTATATATTTCCAACTTAGGACATTTTGGAAAAGGCAAAACTATGGGCAGAGTAAAAAGATGGAGAGAGTATGGACTATGGAGAGAGTAAAAAGATCAGTGGTTGCCAGGGGTTGGGGGTAGCCGGAGAGATGAGCAAACAACAAAGAGGATACTGAGGGCTGGGGAAATACTCTGATACTCTAATAGAGGATACGTATCAGTACACATTTATACAAACCCAAAGAATACACAACATCATGAGTGAAGCCAAAAGTAAACTATGAACTTTGGGTGATTATGATGTGTCAACACAGATTCATCAATTTTAACAAAGGTACCACTCCGGTGGGGAATGTTGAAAATAAAGGAGATAGCTATGTATGCGTGGAGGCAAGGGGTAAATGGGAAATCTCTGTACATTCCTCTCTATTTTTTGGTTAACCTAAAACTGCTGTAAAAAAAATTAATTCTTAAAAAAAAACAAAATAACAAGTGCTGGAGAGTGGAGAAACTTGTGAATTGTGGGTGGAAATGTAAAATGGTACAGCAACTATAGGAAGCCGTATGGAAGTTCCTCAAGAAATTAAGAACAGAACTACAATCCAGCAATCCCACTTCTGGGTATTTATTCACAAGAGTGGAAATCAGGATTTCAAAAAGGTATTTTCGCTCCCATGTTCACTGCAGCATTATTCACAATAGCTTTCAAAAGGTAGGAACAATCTAAACATACATCAACAGATGAATGCATAAAGGCAATGTGGCATATACATACCACTGATTATTATTCAGCTGTAAGAAGGAATTCCTGTCATACGCCACAACACAGATGAGCCTTGAGGACAGTATGCAAAGTGAAGTCAGTCAGTCACAGAAGCATAAATACTGCATGGTTCTGCTTCTATGAAGTTTATCGAAGGGAGTCATATTCATAGAAGCAGAAAGTACAATTTCAATAGTTCCCAGGGACCAGAGGGAAGGAGAAATGGGGAGCTGCGAGTCAATGGGTATAAAACAAGCCGGAAAAGATCCAGAGATGTATTTTACAAGATTGTGCTTATCTTTAACAATAGGGTACTGTTCACTTAAAAATTTGTTAAGGCTGATCTTGTTATATGTTTTTATCTACAATAAAAAAATGTGCTTGATGCAGTAGTTAAAAATATTAACTTAATTAAATCCTGAGCCCTGAGAACATGTCTTTTAAGAACACATATTTTAATAAGACATTAATGGAAGGTACATGTGACAAAATGGAAGGTACACATAAAGCCATTTCTGCCACACACCAAAATATTATAGTTGTCTCCAGGAAAATCACTTAAGCAACTGTTTAAATTGTGAGCTGAACTAGCTGCTTTTTCTTAAAATGCCATTTTTACTTGAAAGAACAACTGACAAACAATGGTTATTCAGACTTAAGTCTTTGGCAGGCGTTTTCTCAAAAATGAACCAACTGAGCCAGTCACTTCAAGGAAAACAACTGAGAGTATTTGTTGCCAATGATAAAATGTGAGGTTTCAAACAAAAATCCAAATACTGAAAAACTTATAGCTGCCACCATGGACTTGACTAGTTTCCAATTCATAAAAACTTCCTGATTACAGGGGCGCCTGGGTGGCTCAGTGGGTTAAAGCCTCTGCCTTCGGCTCAGGTCATGATCCTAGGGCCCTGGGATAGAGCCCTGCATCCCGCTCTCTGCTCAGCAGGGAGCCTGCTTCCCCCCCCTCCCCTGCCTGCCTCTCTGCCTACTTGTGATCTCTGTCTGTCAAATAAATAAATAAAATCTTTAGGGGCGCCTGGGTGGCTCAGTGGATTAAACCACTGCCTTCGGCTCAGGTCATGGTCTCAGTGTCCTGGGATCGAGCCCCGCATCGGGTTCTCTGCTCAGCGGGGAGCCTGCTTCCCACTCTCTTTCTGCCTGCCTCTCTGCCTACTTGTGATCTCTCTGTCAAATAAATAAATAAAATCTTTTTAAAAAAAATCTTTAAAAAAAACTTTCCTGATTAGTTCAGCGATGATACTATAGAATGTGGACTTTTTTTAATACAATGTACTGTTGTCAATATTTGGAAGAGCTGCATCATTCAGTGAACCAGTATTTTCCAACTGACCAATGCATGATGTTGCAAAATAATGGATGGGTAAAAGATTTCAAGTAAAAGACAAATGCATTTTAATTCAACAAAGTACAAAAAGTTCACTGATGTGGTTTCAGATTTGGCCTTGCAATAAGCCATTAAGAAACTACCACTTGGGGTGCCTGGGTGGCTCAGTGGGTTAAGCCTCTGCTTTTGGCTCAGGTCATGATCTCAGGGTCCTGGGATCAAGCCCTGCATGGGGCTCTCTGCTCAGCAGGGAGCCTTCCTCCCCCCCCCGCCCCCGCCTGCCTCTCTGCCTACTTGTGATCTCTGTCAAATAAATAAATAAAATCTTTAAAAAAAAAACTACCACTTAACAAATTTTGACATGATACCAAAGAAGAATAACTACAATTATCTGAAAAGACTATTAAAATTCTCCTCCTTTTGCCAACTACTTATCTGTGTGAGGCTGGATTTTCTTCATATACATCGTCCACAACAATATACTACAAACCCTACTTCATAGCACACATAAAAATCAACTCCATTTAGGTAAGGCTTAGAAATGAAAAGCAAAATAATACACCTCCAGAAGATCACAGTAGAAGTTCACTTGCCTTAGAATGGGGAAAAGACTGCTTTAACACAAAAAAACTACTAATGATAAAGCAAAATATCAATAAATTTGACATTAAAATAAATAACTTCTGTTCATCAAAAATCACCATTTTAAGAGTGGAAATGCAAGCCAAAGAGTAACAAAAGATATCTGCCACATATACAGTATGACCCACAAAGGACACAAATGCAGACTCTATAAAGAACTCCTACAAATCAATGAAAGAAATGCAAACAATCCAGTAGAAAAATGGGAGAAAAAATATAAAGAAGGCTTTCACAAGAAATCAAAAATCCAAATGGCCAGTAACCATAAAAAAAAACACCCATGCGGACATCTGGGTGGCTCAGTCAGTTAAGTGTCTGCCTTCGGCTCAGGTCATGATCCCAGGGTCCTGGGATTCAGTCTCACAGCAGGCTCCTTGCTAGGCAGGGAGCCTGCTTCTCCCTCTGCTTGCACTCCCCATGCTTGTGCTCTCTGACAAATAAATAAAATCTTTGAAGTCTGACGATATTAAATATGAGCGAGGATATGAAACAAGGTGAACTCTCATACACCTGCTGTTGGAAGTATACTTTGAAACGGTTTCATAGTTTATAGGAAGGTTAAAGTTAGTCACAATCCAGAGCCCAGCAATTTTCTACACATCAGTATATATCCCATAAAAGCACATGCTTATGTACACCAAGATACTTGTTTCTATTGGCGCTGTTGGTAATAGCTGAAATTTCTAAACAGCAAAATTGTTTATCAGTAGCATAAGAAATAAAAACAACTGTGGTAGAGTTATGCAACGGAGCATCTTGTAACTATGAAAATCAAAGAATGGCAAATACTTGCAAAAATATCGATGGATCCTAAAGACATAATGTTGAGCAAAAGCAGCCAGATACAAGAGAATACACCCTCTATGATTCCACTTGTAGGAAATTCAAGAACAAACTTAAGCTTATAGGGTAGTAAAACTGTAAATAAAAACAAGGATGAGAAAACCAAAGTTGGAAAAGCAGTCGTCTTGACCTGGATATGAGTTACATGGGTGTGCATATTACACTGATTCTTTAAGCTCTACATTTAAGTTTTACACAGTTTTCTACGTTGTTTTACTGGCACAATTTATAAGAAGAAATATTCTTATTACAGGTTGCACAAGGCTCTAACAAAAAAGAAAACCAGTGAATGCGTGTTTTTTACTTTATGTCTAGCAATCTTCTATAGTCAGTAAAACAAATAATTTTTAGGACTTCTAGAATATCACTCTATATCACACCTAAAGTGAAATACGCCACGTTACAATCACCCACAGAGAGATTATCTACTTTGCAGATTATCTATGCTGTTGCAGCTCGCCACTCTGTCTTTTGATTATTTCAATACTCCATCATCATGATGAGCAGAGTTAAGGCTGTTAAAGCCAATAAAGTAAACTTTTCTTGGTCAACAATTCACATCTAGGTCTCACAAAATTATCTTCAAAGAATAAAAAGGCCTTGCCAATGGAGACTAATTAAATCTGCATAGTTTGAAAATCTCATTTAGTTAGTTTCTTAACCAACGTCTATTAAAAAAACATAAAGAAGAATTTTCAGAGAACACATTATAAACAGTAAAATAAACTGATTTAAGTTTGACCCCAAGTACTTTCAACTACTTTCCTGAAGAACTAGACAAGCCTTCCAATATGTTAAGAACAGTGGTTAATTAAGCTTTTTAATTTCTCAAAATGTTAAACCTACCACAAACTTATCTGAAATATAAAACAAAATCAATCTTCCTTCCAACAAGCAACACAGAAATATCTGCTTCAGACTAGCATCAGAAAATGTAACCCAAAAATATCTACCATCTAGCTCTTTTTTGTTAAAGAGTAAATATTTAAGAAAGCTGATGGGGCGCCTGGGTGACTCAGTGGGTTAAAGCCTCTGCCTTCGGCTCAGGTCATGATCCCAAGCTCCTGGGATCCAGCCTGCTTCCCACACCCCACCCCACACACACCCCCCACCCCACACACACCCCCCACACCCGCCGCCTGCCTCTCTGCCTGCTTGTGATCTCTGTCTGTCAAATAAATAAAGAAAATCTTTAAAAAAAAAAAAAAAAAGAAAGAAAGAAAGTTGGGATGCCGGGGTGGCTCTATCAGTTAGGTGCTTGCCTTTGGCTCAGGTCGTGATCCTGAGGTCCTGGGATCCAACCCCATGTTGGGCTCAGGAACCCTGCTTCTCCCTCTCCCTCTGCAGCTTCCCCTGCTTGGGCTCTCTCATTCTCTCTCTCACTCACATAAATAAGTAAAATCTTTAAAAAAAAACAAAAAGGTATATCAAGATCACTTCCATATCTGTTATAAAGTATTAAAACAATTCCTTGTGGTTCTCACTGTCCCAAAAGGTTCAATTACCTTTAGAAAGTAGTAGTAGGAAACAATGGTTTTTGACAGAAGAATGGAATGGAATCAAGTAACTCATCTTTCCCTTTGTATCCAGGCTACTAAAAAGCAAAGTCAATTATTCCTTCTTAAGGTGAACATATTTGCTTATTCACATTTTCAACAGCTTCATTTTCAATTTGTTTTAATAAGCTTAAAGCATGTCTTTCACAATAAACTTTCCAGTGGAGAGGAGGGAATGTCAGTGTTCCCACCTCATCCCACCTAATCTAATGGTATAGCCATTGTTAAATAATTTTAAGAAATAATTGAAACATAATTCCATTTTGTCAGTCACAAGGCCACAAACATACTCATTGGAATGTAGATGATAACGTCATCATGAACTATTCATTAGCATCTCAAAGATTTGCTCAAATTTTGTAAGAAATCATGGATGGTTTATTACAATAAGGCAATTCACCTGCATAAGATACTTTTGTTTCCCTAGTACAAAACAGTTCTTCCCTAGTTATAGGAGGAAACTAAACCAATTGCTAAGACTGTTTCTCCAATCAGTAGATTTGTCCATGCTCTTTTCCCTAAGTAATTCACTAACAGAAGATCAATCATAAGGTATCCTTTAAAAAAAACAATTCTGGGGCACCTGGGTGGCTCAGCTGCTTAAGCGACTGCCTAAGCAACTGCTCAAGTCATGATCCTGGAGTCCCGCATTGGGCTCCCTGCTTGGCAGGGATTCTACTTCTCCCTTTGACCCTCTCTCTGACCCTCCCTCTTCTCATGCTCTCTCTCTCTCTCTCTCTCAAATAAAAATTAAAAAAATAAAATAAAGCAATTCTGGGTGGCTCAGTCGGTTAATCGTCTGCCTCTCAGGTCATGATCCCAGGGTCCTGAAATTGAGCTCCATAAGCACTGAGTCTCATGGGGCCCCCTCCCCCCCCCACCCCACCTCTGCTCAGCAAGGAGCCTGCTTCTCCCTCTCCTGCTCCCGCTCCCCCCTGCTTGTGCTGTCAAATAAGTAAATAAAATCTTTTTTAAAAAACACACACAAATTCTGTTTCTGAATGCTGCTTGTCTTACCACACCAGTTAAACAGTTTTAGTACTCTATCCTGAATTACAAAGGAAGAAAAAAACAAACCTACCACCAGCAGCTGCCCATTTTAATATGGCTTAAAAAATAATCAAATATTCTGCCTCAATCTAAATGATTATTTAATTCCTCTCATAACTTCCAAATAATTGAGTTTGCCGGTTTTTCCACTTTTAAAACAATTTGGTGCTATTATGGAGATGCTGTCTCAGGTCCCTGAGAACAAAGACATAATCTACATTCCGTCAAAGATCTGTGAACCTTAAACTGAAATGTCTTAAATTCTTCCAAGGACTCAAGTATTTTGTGAATAGTTCTTGAGTATTTAGGTTTCCACCTTACTTGAACCCATTTTCCAGTAAAAAAGGAAACAGCACAAGCCTGAGCTACTTGATTATGGGCAACATCTCAAAGTTGGCTTCACATATGAAACACTAATGTCAATCTGTGCTTCAATAATTCTTAAAAGCAGAACAACAAAAAAGGTTAAATTTGGTGACGCAAAGTACTACCTCTACTATCATTATCAGAACAGAAATATAACACAAAAATGAAATATTGGGCATGCAGTTTTATCTTGAAACATGTATTTATAAAAAAGAAAATATTCACTTAAGAGGAGGAAAGGGAACAGGAAATGTTTAAAAAAAGAACAAAGGTTCCTGCACATGAGTACATTAATAGCGCTCTCTCTACCTTAATATTTAACCACTGGAGTATAATTTAATTTTTCTAACAAAGAAAGCAATAGCCTAGAAAATCTCCTGATATTGCTACAACATTTTTTTGAAAAATGCATTTCTCTTACCAGGAAAAAGGACCAAGACTTACTCTTAATTTGTGAATACAGGTCAAAATGAGAAAATAAATGCCAACGAAAACTAAAATATGAAGAAAAGGCTTCAGATAAAACTTCAGCTGAATTCAGAGCATCTTATGAAGAAAAAAAAAAAAAGACTCAACTACCAAGACAACTCTCTTTGAATGATTATTTGCCATAAACTCCCTCCTCCTACCTCCCTCTAAAAAATTCAGGTCAGACAGCATTTAATGAATGTCCAAGTGCACTTAGGTAAGTTCTGGAAGACTTAAAATCATTTAGTAGCAGCAGAAGAAAAAGAATGGCAATCAAAACATCTGGCAATTAAATTTTAAAAAGCTTATAACTACCAATAACTTATAAGGTGAGATCTAACAGAAACTTCTAATTGATATGTAAATTTTTAAATTAAGTTCTTCGAACAAACAGGTAATATTCAACAAATATAAATATTTCAAAATTAGACCAAGTATGGACATGAGGCTAACATCTTCAGATTAAAGCCTTGGAACATAAATCTTCCATTAAGGATGCTTGTGACACACAGAAATGCTGAGTTCACTGTGTTAATGTTTTCTACTAAAAACAAAATTCACACTGGATCTACCTGTAACATGAAAGTTTACTAGCATAATCATGGCAAGTCCTATGCTAATATGAAGTTGTCAAGAAACTAAAACTCCAATTCCAAAATTAAAGTAATTAAATCCTTATCTTTCATATGTGGTAGAATTCTTAAGTTTGCATTTAGATATGAAACTTGTAAGAACAGATCTAAATGTTACTAAGAAAGATGCTTAATAATTATGTTTTGGTAGTCCTCCTTTGTCCTTTTGGTATCTGTGGGGAAAGATCACTTTAAAAGTTCTATAATTTATCATTAAAAACATAATCAGTATCTCTGGAAATAGGTTAGCTAGTTATGTGACTGACCATTTAGACAAGGAAAATACAGTTTTTTCTTGTCCCCATAATTACCAAACAAAGCTTATTCTTCAAAGCCAAGACTTTCCATCTTAATACAGTTGCTTTTCATGAGGCACAATTAAGACACTGCCCTCTCTGTAAGTTACTAAATGCCCCATATATCTCATGTGTTGCTTTAACACTATATGGCTGAGGTTGACTACAACTCCCAAAATACACTGGTAAGAAGTGATAGACAAGAAATGAACTAAAAACCTCATGAAATACATCATGCATTTTTCTTAAAAAGGTAATTTTCAGTCAAGTGAAATCTCATCTGCTAATTTATCTCATTAAAAACTGAAAATCCACCCGAGATATTATTTTAAATATTGGTCATATTCTAAAAGCTAAATCTATAAATGGATTCACTAATAATTTGTTGGCATGTTAGCTTTGTTTTTAACATTTCTAGTTGCTGATTTATATTTAAGAGGCTCTGTTCTCAAACAAAGGAAAGGATTTTTCGTAATATATTTACAACACCATCCATTCTAATAAAATCAAAATGCTAGATACAAGAACTCTGAAGTTAGACTATATGCACAAAGTTTTGAAAGAGGGGAAAGAGGTCAGGCAAATGAAGCCTAAGTATTGGATGGTGACGTGTCTGCCTATCTAAAATATTTCATTATGGCATACAACTAATACCTTATGCTCTCTTCACATAACAGAATACGATTATAAAAATGATTACACTGATTTGGATCTATGATATTTCAAATTACATTCCTCAAGCCATGGAGTAACTATATACGAATAAGCCCTAGCAACAGTATTGAAAAAGCTCTTCAGAACAATATGGGTAGCATGGATCATGCAAATATACATAAAGTGAATCCAAAAATCTCATTTTGACAAGGTATTTCAACCTCCTACATCACTATTTTTCTCCAACCACTACTGGTAAGAAGTCAAGCAGAATTTCACCTCCTAGCCTTAATACCCCTCATTCCAAGGTGAAAGTAATAATAGTAAAACTGTCAAAAACAGCTGAGAGGAGGAAGCTGAGCAATCTACAAAGATGACAAGCCCTAAACAACTACCTAGGTAAAGAAAACAATGAACTGATTTATCAGTGTGGGGAGGTTATCCTAACCTAATATAGATGAAAAGGATGGTTTGGTTAGGTAACCTCCCATCCTGCCTTCCCTGCACACAAGGAACTAAACAGCTACTTGTTAAGTAGCATGTACAAGGATCTGGAAAATGTTCCTAACAGTTAAAAATGTTTATCGAACAGACTTCTCACTTAATAAACAAATAAGCACTCACTCTAAGCATATGCTAGAAAAGCTAGGGGGAGAGGAAGAAGGGGCGAGAGGCGTGGGCACGGAGGGGCGTCGGGGGGGTGGGGGACAGGGGCGGGAGGGTTTAACCAAAATAAATATGAAACACAGTCCCCACTCTTCAAGGGTCTCTCAATTCGTTAAGAGTACAAGAGTAAGTAGGAGAAAGAGTCAAAGACCAATTAATTGCTAACCTGAGTGGTACGGGCTTTAAGAGCAAGAGCTGTCCAGAGAAGTTTAAATATCTAAAGATTGGAATAATAATATTACTTTTAATAGCTATCACTTGAGCACTTACTATAAGCCAAGTGCTTTACAGTCATTACTTAGTCTTCACAACAATCCTTTGAGTAGAGTACTTATTAATCCCAATTTACTCAAGGGGAAACGGTCAAAGTGGTTAAGGAACTTACCCAAGGTCACTCAGCTAGTTAAGTGGCTAAGACCGCCGCTTACCCAGGAAATACAATTCTAGAGCTCACACAGTTAAGACTTCGTAAAGCAGTGCGAGTGCGCGGCGAGCGGGGGAGGCGGGGGGAGGAGGAGGAGGCCATACAGGCTGGCAATATTACACGCGCAAGATCGGGCAACGCATTCCCCGGGTTTCGTTCGAAGTAACGAAGTTCCAAAGATTCGTTATCTTTCGCACCAGCAACCGTAAACTGACGGTGGGGGGGGGGGGGGGTAACGACCGCAAAAATGGCTAACGAGAGTTAATCTCATACACTGTTGAACTTTAGCTAATAAAGCGATTCAGAGAAAGAAATTAAAAATAGTTTTTGAATCTAGGGTTTTATTGCTTAAACGATTTCTTTCTTTCCGAGAGAGCGCGAACTGAAATTTTGGGCGAGGAAACCGCGGGTATGGCAAATTACTGTTTTTCTGTATTACCGGGGGAAAAAAACAAGTTTTATGACTAAAGGAAACGCGTTATTCCAGGTACTCGAGAACCTTGGAGAGTTGCCAAAATTAGTTGCAGTCCCAGGACAAAATGGGGTTTAGGAAACATTTAATGACGAAAGTTGAATCAAACCCGAAATGGCTCTGAAGTGAAAAGACTGAGCAAAGAAATGCCGGTAGGTCTTCAGGAAAAGCGGCAATCCAGCTACACTTCTCCCACGGCTAGTGGCGCCGCGCGAGGCCGGGACAATCCAAAAGACCGCTCCCCGGGAGGAAGAGAGGTGCCAAGAGGGGCTCTTCGCGACGCCCCGGGCATCGCCGCGGCGGGCAGAGAAGAGGGGAGGGAGTCGGGACGGTTTGCCCTCCTCCGACTTCGGGCAAAGGAGGCTACGGGCTCCAAACTGCAGAGTCTAACGGGTGCAGCGTGAAGAAATGGGACAGAGAGATGGAAAGTCCGAACCCCCACCCCCGACTGGCGCGGCCCCGTAAAGATAAAGGAGCCAAGTGAGCTCAAGCGAAGAGGGGGACAAAAAGAGACGGAGCGGGAGCGCGGAGACCCGCAGGGGCGAAACGGGAGTTCTGTTAAGAGACTAAAAGAAGACAGCCTACGGAGGGCAACGGGGATTTCAAAGAGGCCAGAGAAGGAAGGAGGTCGGCGACGGTTACCAGCACCTCTCCTCCCCGAGTTCGAAACTCCTAACCAACCCTCCACACCCGCCGCCCGGATGGGGGAGGGGGCACATCTTCCCCCCCCCCCCCC
>NW_019154137.1:6272681-6395330 GCF_002288905.1 Enhydra lutris kenyoni
CCCCCCCCCCCCCCCAACCTCTCCCCACTTGGGAGAGCACGGCTGACGCCCGGGCCCGGCCCGGCCGTGAGCGCGCCTCCAGCCCGGACACTCACAATTCGCCTCTCCCTGATTTCTCCCAGTTCTTTATCCACTCTACGGGAACCACCACAGTTGCGGCCGCCATCTTCCCCTCACTAGTAGCAGAGGCCCGGATGTGTAGCACGCGAGCGAGGGGTCAAAGGGGAGCACCGCCCACGGGGAATGCCGGGAGCTGCGAGTTCGGTTTTCGATTTCCCGCCCCACTTTCCTCCCCACCCGCGGAAACCGAGGCATTGCCTCCAACCAGGTGGCTGAGACCCATGGGTTCTTTTGCAGAGTGACTACGCCGGCCGCGCCCTCTACTACCTTTGCCCTAGCTTCCCTTTAGAACAGGAAAAATGCCATCCCTGGCCGACTCATAGCCCTTATCTTCTTCCGTAGTATCTACTCCAGGCCAATAATTCGAACATGTACTTTTGAAGCCCCTAGTATGTGCTAGACAGTGGCGACAGAGAAGCAATAAGCCATTGTGCCTACCCTCAACGAGCTCACAGTCTGTGGGAAAGAAAAACATGAGCAGATCAATTACAATACACCCAACTAACTGCTGAGATAAAAGAAACTAATCAGGAAAGAAGCAGCTATTTACTATGTGCTAGACATGCTAATACAAGGGATACAGGCAGAAACTGACCCTTGGAAACACTTGCAGCCACCAGTGCTGACACCCTACTGTAATCGGCTTCTGTCTCTGTAACCTTAGACAAAACTAGGGGGCGCAATTACCATAAGAAACAACTTGTTTACATTACAGAGTCTCAAAGCATCTCCCGACAAGATACTAAGATTTCAAAGGCGAGATAAAAACTACAGTGGGAAAACATGGCAGACACCGTCCTACTTATGATGAAAATCAACACGCCCAGAAATGGACATCATGTGCCTACTGATAAGGTGCTAAGAAAAACACTAACCAATTTTGTAGCGTTCATGACACCAAAATTCGCATAACCTGAATTTAATCATGAGGGAACATCAAACAAACCCATAGAGGGACAGTCTACAAAATTACTGGCTTTCGCTCTTCAAAATCATCAAAGTCACTAAAGACAAAGACATATTGAGGAACTCCTCCGGATTAATAGAAACAGACATGACAACTGATCCCCAGCCAGAAAAAGAACATTTTTCTTTTGCTAAAAAGGGTATTACTGGGACAACTGACAAAATTTGAGTATCTATAGATTAATAATACGGTATCAATGTAAATATCTTGATTTTTATATTTGTGCTATGGTTAATGTGAAAGTCCTTGTTTAAGAAAATACTGGCTGGAGGGGCGCCTGGGTGGCTCAGATTTTTGAGCGTCTGCCTTCCGCTGAGGTCATGATGTCCAGGTCCCGGGATCCAGCCCCATGTCGGGCTCCCAGCTCGGTGGGGAGTCTGCTTCTCCCTCTCCCTCTGCCTCTCCCCCTGCTTGTGTTCTCTCTCTCTCCGTCTCTCTGTATCTCTCTCAAATGAATAAATAAAATCTTAAAAAAGAAAATACTCGCTGGAATATTTAGAGATAATGGGGCATTATGTTGCAACTTACTCTAAAGTACCTCAGAAGAAAGCCATAGGATGATTAAGCAAATGCAAAATATTAACATTTTAGGAGTATAAGTGAAGGACATGCAAGGATTCTTTGCTTAATATGTGCACCTTTACAAAACAAAAAAGTTTTAAAAATAAGTGTTTGGCAGAAATTTTAGAAAATGTAGGCAAACCAAAGAAAGAAATCCTACCACACATATATTTAGGTATGAACTTTAGATCTAGTATTTCTTGGGGTCCCTGGGTGGCTCATTCGTTAAGTATCTGCCTTGGGCTCACATCCTGATCCCAGGGTCCTGGAATCCAGCCCGCATCAGGCTCCTGGCTCAGCGGGAAGCCTGATTCTCCCTCTCTCACTCCCCCTGTTTGTGCTCCCTCTCTCGCGGTGTCTATCTCTGTCAAATAAATAAATAAAATCTTTTTTTAAAAAGAACTAGTATCTTCTAAATTTGGTGATTTTCACCAAAAGCACCAGGTTCGTTTGCACTGAAAAGCTGTTGGAGAGAAAGACTGTATTCAGAATAAGTTCTGGAGAAATACTACATTGTTCATGATTGTTTTTCATCAGCTATATCTAGTCTCCTAACATCCTGTCTGGTTTTGAAATCCTAGAACCACTAATTAGAAAATACACACTGCTTAGTTTCAATGACATCTCATAAAAACCCTTTGCCATTTCAAAGAGATTCAGAGATGCAAGTGCCCACTGATCTTTTAATTTTTCATTACTAAGGATTTTTCAAGTGTCAACAAAAAGATAGAGTGAATCTTTGCTGTACCATCATTCTCACTTAAAGATATATGAAATCATTATTACAGGATAGTTTCTGTGATACAACAAACACTATTCTGCTGCTTATGTATACTTCACTGTACAACGGATAGCAATGGGCACTATCCACATTTGAGTCCAGGTAATTCTTTACAGAGGACAGGGAGGATCCTGTGTATTGTAGAACTTCCCCTCCCCAAAACACAAGTTGTTACTGAAAGTCTCTCCAGACATTGCAAAATGTCTCCTGCAGTACAAAATAACCCCCCTGTTGAGAGCCACTGACAATATTCTGCTGTATTGTAGTTTACCTTGCCACTTTATCATGGTGATTTTTCCTTCCAAACACTGAACTGTGCACAGTATGCATACTACTCAGTATGCCACAAATGTGGTATGACTTGACTGAAGTGATGCCCTTTGAAGCTTTGATTTTCCCTTCTCCCAGAGCCTGCAGAACTATTTTTACACATTATGATGACTCCTTTAGGAATTCCTCGGAGCTAATTGGCTTTTCACTCTGTAAGACTGCAAAGCTATCATATCTTCTGCATCTTTGCTGGTGGCTTGCCTGTTCTTTGCTATCAGAGTCTAGTATTATCTCAGCAGCTGAGAATACTGTTCCCGGGTGATCTCACTGGCTCCCAGGTACCAATGGACTAGGCAGGGACTAAGGTCTGTGATGAAGGCTAGGGATTGGGTAGTTTCAATGTTGATAGTCTGATGCATGGAGTGATAGTTTAATTTTAGGTTACTGTAAAGTCAAAAAAAAACAAGAAAAAGTAAATAAAATAATAGAAGAATGAATGCAAAAACTGTACCCTTTGTTGAATTGTGCCCTAGAATGCTGAGTATTGGTAATGGATTTCTATTAACTAAAGACTTAATTATGTTAAATATACATATTAAATTTTCTAGGATAACCACTAACATAAAAGGATATCCTATCTCTTCCAAACTACCAAAAGGGGGAAAATTAAAAGAGAGAAAGAGAAAAAAATCAACCAATCCAAAAAAGGCAAGAAAGGAGGAAAAACTTTGGAAAAGTGGGACAAAGAGAATAGAGGAAGATGGTAGATTTAAACTTAAATATATCAATAATTGCATAAAATGTAAATGAACCAAATGCTCCAGTTAAAAGTAAAGATTATCAGTCTGGATTTAAAGAAGTCTAGCTATAGGGTGCCTGGGTGGCTCAGAGGGTTAAGCCTCTGCCTTCAGCTCAGCTTGTGATCCCAGGGTCCTGGGATCAAGCCCAGCATTGGGCTCTCTGCTTGGCAGGGAGCCTGCCTCCCCCTCTCTCTGCCTGCCTGCTTGTGATCTTTCACTCTCTCTCTGTCAAATAAATAAATAAAATCTTTAAAAACAAAGTCTAACTATTTTTAAGAGATACCCCCAAAACACACATACACACAGTAAGCTTGAAAGTAAAATTGATGGAAAAAAATACACAGTTAAATAGTATGATCAACAAAAAATAAGCTGTTATAGCTAGATTAATATCACACAAAACAGACTTCAAAGGAAAAATAATTACTAGATTTAAAGAAAGTTATAAGGCTCAGTTGGTAGAGCATGGAACTCATGATCTTGGGGTTGTAATTTCAAGACCCATGCTGGATGTAAGATTACTTAAAAATAAAATCTTTTAAAAATAATTTTAAGGGGCATCTGGGTGGCTCAGTCAGTTAGGCCACTGACTTTGCCTCAGGTTGTGGTCTTGGGGTCCTGGGATAGAGTTCCATGTCCGGCTCCTTGCTCAGCGGGGAGCCTGCTTCTCTCTCTGCCTGCTTGTGCTCTCTCTCTTTCTGACAGATAAATAAAATCTTTTTTAAAAATTTTTTAAATAAAGAAGGTTACAATATATTGATAAAAATTTCAATTCAGGGGCATCTGGGTGGCTTAGTCATTAAGCATCTGCCTTTGGCTCAGGTCAGGATCCCCGGGTCCTGGGATCGAGCCCCCCATCAGGTTCCCTGCTCAGGGGAAAGCCTGCTTCTCCCTCTCCCACTCCCCCGCTTATGATCCCTCTCTCGCTTTCTCTCTCTTTCTGTCAAATAAACAAAATCTTTTAAAAAATTTCAATTCAACAGAAAAATGTAATAATACTAACCTTGAATGTACTCAACTGCTTTGACTATGTGAAACAAAAATTAACAGAAATACAAGGAGAAATAGACAAACCACCAACACAGTAAGTTTTTAGTTCATCTCTCTCATAAATTCATAGATGACGCAGACAAAAAAATCAGTAAAGATTAAGAAAATTTGAACATCAAATGAACTAGCTTGTTCTAGCAGATATACAAGGAACACTGTACCTAGCAACTGGAAAATAAACATTCTTTACAAGAACACATGAACAAGTCACCATGAACAGATTGTTCACTGATCAAAAGCACCTAGCCAAGGGGACAACAGGTGGGGGTCAAAATCCACCCTAAGCTCCACTTGCTAAACCATGTGCTCAGGTATGGTGTTACATCTATCTGGAAGAAAGAGCACATTTTCCTAATTCATACAAAAACAATATGTCATTTAGTAGTGATCCAGCACATGAAACATTCATGAAAATTAATCATATGCTAGGTTAAAAAAAATGTCAATGAATTTCAAAGACTCGGTCTCAAACAGTTCACAGTTTCTGACCACACCACAATTAAAGTGGAAATCAATAACAAGAAGATAAAGAAAACAACTATGTTTGGAAATTTTAAAATATACTTTGAAATCATATATCAAAGAAAAAAATCATACTAAAAATTGGAAAATACTTAGAACAGGACAATAATGAAGCTATTACATATCAAAATTAATAGGGGCACTTGGCTGGACCAGTCAGTTGAGGAAGTGATTCCTGATCTTGGGGTTGTGAGCTCAAGCCCCACCTTGGGCATAGAGCCTAATTAAGAAAAATAAAACTAATTTAAAATTATGGGTTGCAGCCCAAGTCATAGTTAGAAAGAAATTTATGTCATTAAAACTTAGTATTATTAAAGAAGTAAGGCTGGGACACTTGGGTGGCTCTGTCGGTTAAGCATCTGCCTTTGGCTCGGGTCATGATCCCAGAGTCCTGGGATCAAGCCCTGCATTGGACTCTCCCGGCTCAGTGGGGAGCCTGCTTCTCCCTCTCCTACTCTCCCTGCTTGTGTTCCTGCTCTTCTGTCTCTCTCTCTGTCAAATAAATAAACAAAATCTTGTTAAAAAATTAAAAAATAAAAATAAATAAAAATTAAAAAAGAAAGAAAGAAGCAAGGTTGGAAATTAAAAAGCTAAGCATCCAATTTAAGAAGTTACAAAAACAGTTACAGAGTAAATGAAAGAAAGCAGAAATAAGGATATTTCAAAATAAGAAATACTAAACAAAATGTCCAATACAAAAGATCAATAAAACCCAAAACTGGTTTGTTGAAAAGTCTAATAAGACTGATTACAAAAATGGGAGAAGGTATATATAAACAAATATTAAGAATTGTATCAGTTGGGTTCCTGACAGGAAACAGATGACATACTCAAAGTAGATAATTAAAGACAGGGTTTTTTTAGATTTTATTTTTAAGAAATCTCTACACCCAATGTGGGACTCAGACTTACAACCCTGAGATCAAGAAGCACATTTTCTACAGGCTGAGCCAGCCAGGCACCCCTAAAGACAGTTTAATGAAGGAACCATATACAAGGATGTGGGTGAGCTGGATTAAGGGAAATCAACAATGGATGGTGAAGAACCTCAGGGCTAGCAACACTGGAAGATGTTAGTACCTGTAAGCCTGAAGCGACAAGGAGAGGGAATGTTACCAAAACCTAAGGCAACAAGGAAAAATAAAATAAAATAATAAGGGAGGAACATTCAACAGGAACTGTGGCCTTCTGTAGAGGAATCACTGCCAACTCACATCCCTGCAGGGAGATAATGTGGGGAATAAATTTCCTGACCTTTCCCTCCTTTCACTATCTGATCTCCTGCTGCTAATACCTCCTATTGGCTGACAGCTACTGAGAGCCATAATGCAGGGGAGCCAAATACAGTTAATGTGGGTCAGGGAACAGAGGTGGGTGGAGAAGGATGTAAAGTGAACCTTGAAAAGGAAAACAGAAAATTCCCAGCACTGACCATTCCTTTTTTACCTCCACACCACTCTTGCCCCTCATCCAGATGAAATCCCCATGATCTCAAACAAAATGTACAAATTCCCATCAGCTACTATATTATTGCGGGGGGGTGTCCATTCATACCCCCACATGAAATCTAAAATATTAACCACCACCAGTGTTTTTCATAAAAAGTAGAAAGGAGAGGGTGCTCTAAACATAAAACATAGTTGCCATAGGGGCGCCTGGGTGGCTCAGTTGGTTAGGCCTCTTGACTCTTGATCTCAGCTCAGGTCATGATCTCAGGGTTGTAGGCTCAAGCCCTGCGTTGGCCCCTCCCCCTGCTTGCACTTGCCCGTTCTCTCTCTCTCTCTCTCTCTCTCTCTCTTAAATAAATAAATAAATGTCCTTTTTAAAAATTTTAAAAAAAGAAACATAGTTGCTATAGTCCCTGCTTCTGTAGCTTGAAGCAGGCCCTAAGTTGATAATCATAGCTTCAATTTTTCTGCCACCCACTTCATGCTTCCCTTGCCTAGGATAGGCATACATCCTAGGATAGGATACATTCCCTGGTAGAGTGATCTAAACCTTCATCCCCACAGGGTATCTGAATCCTTACAATCTTACCTTGACTATGTTACCAGTTTTCACTGACCAGTACTATTGAACAAGGGAGTGATAAAAGGCAACCTAGTGAAGCCCCTGAGTTCTAGAGATAGTTCTCCTTGCTTCCATTGCATAGGAGCAACCTAATCTGCCTTTGGTAATCAGGTTAGACCACCCAGGTCTGTACAGTGACCCCTTGTCTTCCTGTTAATTAAACAGCATGAAGAACACAAAATGGCCAGAGGGCAGTGTTAGTTTCCAAAACATCAGAATTCTGACATGTTCCTTGGTGGAAGCATTTCTCTCTCAGGCATTAGAACCTCTTAACCCACTGAATCCAAGATGTAAGGATGGGAAGCAAATATTTCTTTAAGGGGAGAGGTCAATCCCACCTCACCTCTGGAATCCTGGACCCATACATTCTGGCTACAAGAGAGATGATATGATATATTGGCCCCTGGTTTAAAGTATATACTAAGTTCTGTAGGACAGTACCCCAAACTTGCAGGTTATGGTGCCATAACTAAGCCTTTGGCAGGAAATGTCAGTATTCTATCAAGTCAGTTTTTTCTGGGTGGTGAGACATATGATAAGACCAAAGAATTCCATGGGGACAAGCCCATGGCCACACTTCCTTCATGCTAAGCTGAATTTCTTTGTTGGAAGCAATGTTGGGTGGGATACCATGGTGATGAATCAGGCATTCTGTGAGTGCACATGGTGGTGCTGGCAGAAACTTTGCAGGCATGAAATGCAAATCCATATTCAGAATATGTATCTATTCCTGTGTGGGTGCCTCCTCCGTGATGGAAGGGGGTTCAGTGTAACCAATCTGCCAGCAGATAACTACCTGGTTCTGCCCAAGAAATGGTGCCATATTGGTGCCTCAGCATTTGGTCTCTGCTTATAAGCAGATTACCAATTCAAAGTGGTGATAGACAAATCAGTTTCAGTGAGAAAAGACCCCATATATACACCCCATCCCAGCTGCCACAGCCATTTTGTATATGGGTCTACTGAGCAAGCACTAGGGTAGCTAAAGAGGCTAACATCAGTAGATTAAGTTATCTTATCCACCTGATTCTGAGAGCCTCTTCCACAGTGGATGTCCTCTAGACGAAATTGTATGGAATACAAGTATCTTCACACTTCTGACCCATTCTAAGAGGCCTATGCATATACCTTTTTCCTAGGTTTCCTTGTCACTAAATTCCTCTCTTTCTCTTTCCACATTCTTCACCATCTAGCCAACATGTTAGCTTCTGCCCCTGAATCAGTCTACATCAGTATATTAGACCATTTCTCCTTCCACCGAAGTAGACAACTAGATGTACCACTTGAGAGGATTTTCCTTTACCTCTGTCTTCAGGGGCCACCCCTGAGTAGAGCTGTCAGCCACCTGTGACCCACTTCTGCCAGGTGCCAGCCTACCATGCAGACCCATCTGTAAAGCCATAAGCCTACATTTTTTTGGTCTGTTTAATGATTATAGAGAACTCTCCTTAACGCCATATGTAGGGGCTGATCGAGAGCCAGCGATACAGTAGGAGCAAGTATTACGTGAGTGTAAGCTAGTTCCTCATTCACTTTACTTTTACTTTCCCAATTTTCTCAGATTTGATTTCATTCACAGTTTCCATTTAACAATGGAATGCTGCTGCACATGGCCATTTGATGATTGGGTGCATTAGATAATACTCATTTCCTAATGGCCATATCAAGTCACACAGTCTCCTGGTGTCTCATGGTCAGTAATTCAGTCACTGTCAGAACCTGGTAGCAATACAGGCATTGCCTTTCAAATGGAAAATAATCTTCGATTAAGGAAAGTCTGGCCTTACTTCAACACCCTAAGAATCTGTGCTGTGATGCTTCTATTGAGGCTTCATAGAACACCTACCACAGACTTAGATTTGTTGCTGAGGTTTTTCTTGCCTCAGATCCCACTCAAAACTGGCATCCTTACAGGTTACTCAGTAAATGGGTTAGAGAAGCATACCCAAATAGAATATATGTTGCCTCCTAAATCCAGAGAGGTCCACCAAGTATCGGTTTCTTTCTTTGTGGTGGTCAGTGCAAGGAAACAACTTACCTTACTTCAGAAGAGATACTCTGGCATTCCCCAGATCACTGGACCCCTAGAAATGTCATCCATGCAGCAGGCTCCTGGATTTTCACAGGGCCCATCTCCCATCCTCTGGTCATGAGGCATCTAGAACACTTGATTCTTCCTGCCCCTCAGAGTCATTAGCATAATGCCATCAATATCATGGACCAGCATTATGTCTGTGGAATAAAAAGACAAGTTCCTTCTAGACGAGATTATGACAGAAAACAGCATAGTTTGAGATAGCCCTGAGGTAAGAGAGCCAGTACAAACTATTTCTGATTATCTCCGCTGATGATAGTTTCTAGGTCAATAGGTGCCAGAGGCTGGGTTGATTTACTCCAACAAAGATACCACATTAAGAAACACAGTTGTGGGAAAAAAAAAAGAAACACAGTTGTGATTGGTGTCACAACCTGATTAAATTAACAATAATTCAAAAGCATTCTCCAAAACTTGTATGCCTTTACCCACAGGCTGAACAGGCACGTTATATAGGGGCATGTGGTTGGAGTCATCATGATTTCATCGTTTGAGTCTTTGGTGGTGGCTCTTATCTCTTCAATTGCCCCAGGAATTTGGTGTTGCTTTGGTTTACTTTCTTGGCAGTAAAGGTGAAAGTGGCGAGGGATGCAGTTCCAGGGGGTACTACTTGACCTTTCCTATAATGAGAGCCTTCCCTCCATGGAACATGAGTCAGAAAAATAATATGTGGTGATTCGGCCATGATGGGTCCAATTTCCCACTGAAATGAACTCAGACCAAGACCTAATTTATCACCTGACTCCCTAAGACCCCATTCTGGAAATAAACCACAGTGGCACACTGTCCAACAATTAGCATCAATTCAGAACTGAAATCTTATAACCTTCAGAAAGTTCCAGATATTTTCTTTGCCCTGGCTATGGCCTCCTAGTAAATGACCATAGGTCTCAGACTGAGGAACGTTTGGAGGAAGATTTGTAGTATATATCTGTGATAGCATTGCAATAAGGTCCTTTCTCAAAGAGATCTGGCCTCCCCCTTAATCAAGGAGCTCAACAACAACAACAAAATCAAGGACTTCCAGATCTGTGAACCGGCTTGGTAGATCTGGGAACAGAGTAGGAGTTCAAGAGTCTGCAAATTTTTGCCCAGACCTAGAATTTTTCTGTTTCTCTATATCACATCGATTTCATTCCTAGGAAATCCCATAAACAATCACCCCCTGCAAGAGATGGAGATCACCTGCTGCAAGAGAGGGAGGTCAAAACACTCTATCCTTGTGCTTTATATCAGTTGCATCCATATTAGTTCTGACAGTTAAGTGCCATCACCTGGACCTTACCCTTTAGGACTCCATTATTCCTTTTGAAATCAGGGCATCCAATTCCACTGAAGCATCTCCCTCCCACTATTATCTCTGGCCTACGGAGGTTATTCCATAGAGTTTTCCAACCATACTGGGGCTCCCCTCACCGATGTATTTCCTTTTTTTTTTTTTTTAATTAAATTCAATTAGCCAGCTTATAGTACATCATTAGTTTTTGATGTTGTGTTCAATGGTTCATTAGTTGCATATAACACCCAATGTATTTCTTAGTGCTTTAGTGCAGAGTGTCCTCCCAATAGGGTGACTGGCTGGTGCAGATTTTCCTGGGACTGCCACAGTTTTAAAACTGAAAATCCTAAGAAACTCTACTACAGTCTTCATATGAGTAGAGTTACTGGTAGGCACTGAGAAGATTGCATGTCATAGATCCACTTCAACATTCTCTTCTCCTTGAACATTAGGGCTATACTGAAATCCTATGATTCTTATGGGAGAGGAGACAATGAACTGTTGGGGGTGTTGGTCCTGAGGAGAATCAGTATTTCCTGTGAGAAAAAACGGCCCCCATGGAAGTCACCAAAAGGTTTTTAAGCAGAAGAAGGCTGGTACCATTAGACAAAAGATGTACGAATCCTTCTGCTGGCAGGGGAGTTTCAGGGAAACGTGGAGGCTAAGTTTTTCTCAGCTTCATCTGTTAATGCCCAAATAGTTCCACCCAGTGTGTTAGGGTCCTTTTCTTTCCCCAGAAGAGCCCATCAGTTAACCTCAGAGCTCTAACAGGCCACACCTTTAATCAGTGCTGCACCTCTGCAATGTTTATGATCAGTCCCTGGGCATGATTATCAGGCATATCCATCCTACAGTTCCAGGAGAATAAAGACTACTTGAATGGTGACAGTGAGGCTCTTTGACTTTCCACTCTGATCTGTGTTGTACATTCAAGGCTTTCCATTTGTCCTTTTTTCTGTATAAGCTCTCTACGATCATCAGAAGCAGTTAGCCCTAGCTACATCCTTTGCAATCATCACTGTCACCATAGGGACTAAGTGCTCTAGCCACTTGATTTCCCAAAGCTTTGCCCTCCACTTGTATTCCATTTCAAGCCACCATCACTGATAATTTGAGTAATCATCATTCAGTGCATACCACGCATTACAAGTGTCTCATTTCCCCCTAGAAAAGAGGTTGTCGCAGATTGCATTCTTTAGGAAGCCAAAGCTGAAATTGAGTTAGGATGCAAAGCGTTTACTGGAGAGTGAAACCTGTGAAGCAAATGAGGAGGCGGTAGCCTGCGCAGAGGCAGTACAGGCAGGCAAAACAAACCCAAATCTGAAATATGTGTCGATTCCATCAAAGACAACTCACTCTCCCTTCCAAGGTGGAAGGGGTCTAATGGAATTAAGACCATAAGATGCCTGGCTAGTGTCCCTTTGGCCATCGGCACTGTATAAAGGACTCACCATTGGTCTCTGCTGTTGGCTTCTTGGGCACTCAGCAGGTGGCAGTAGCTAACCCAGCCTTGGAGAAATGAAGCCCATGCTGCTGGACCCACACATCGCCTCCCTCCCTACCTGCCTGCATAACCATCTCTTCGGGGCCCCATGGCACAAGTACTATGGTGGCCAAGAGAAAGTTTGGCTTATCCACCTGGCTGGTTTTGAATCTACTTTGCAGTGGATGCTCTTTGGTGAATATTAATGTAAGACAAAGATATGCACACTGGGAACAAACACCAGGGGCCCATCTACATATCTCTTTCCCAGATATCCTTGCCACTGGTATGGCAACATTGTTCTTCTACACTTCCAATGAGCCAAGATACTTGCCACTTTTCAGGATTCACTGTGTATGTCCATATACCAGGCTTCAGCTCCCTCCGTAGAAAAGGAATGCCTGGGGTACCTGGGTGGCTCAGTGGGTTAAGCCTCTGCCTTCAGCTCAGGTCATGATCTCAGGGTCCTGGGATCCAGCCCCACATCTGGCTCTCTGCTCAGCAGGGAGTATGCTTCCCCCCCTCTCTCTGCCTGCCTCTCTGCCTACTTGTAATCTCTGTCTGTCAAATAAATAAATAAGATCTTAAAAAAAAAAGAAAAGGAATACCCAAGGGTACTGCCCACTGGAATAGTTCCCTTTAGCTGATAGGAAAGGGGGCAAAAGAAATGGGCAAGCATTTCTCGGAAGAGGCCCAATGAATGTAATCAGAGAAACGCAAAATAACATATTATATACACATTATGCCACCAAATTGTTGACAATTCAAATTTCAGTGTCCATATATGAAGTTTATTGGTACACAGCCAAGCTCCTTCATCTACATATTGTCTCTGGCTGCTTTCCCACTCCAAAGGCAGAGTTGTGTAGTTGCATCATACTCTGTGGTTCACAAAGCCAAAAATGCTGTCAGCTCCTTTTCTAGAGGGTAAAGTTCAAGAAAAATTTAAGTTAAATTAAGGTAAGTTAAACACAGAATTTCAACATTTCTATCTTATTCAGAACATTCTTAGGAGCAGCATAGAGAAAAGAGTAAGGAAGAGAGTTAACCTCTTTCCACCTGGAAAAGATCCCTGGGAAAAGATCCAGGGAGTGGCGCCTAAAAAAAAGTAAAGTCAGTGGTTCTCAGACTTGAGTGGGCATCAGAACTACCTGGAAGGTTTCTTAACAACAGACTGCTGGGCCCTACTCCCAGGGGTTTCACTCAGTAGGTGAGGCTTCAGAATGTGCCTTTCTAACAAGTCCCAGGTGATGCTGCTGTTGCTGGTCTGCAGACCACACTTTGAGAATTGCTGCTCTGTGAGTGAGAAGTGATTCCTAACCTGAGGTACTCCAGCAAACTGCATCAGAATCACCTAGACCCCCGGCCCCCTGGTGCTTACATTTGAGTGAAGAAGCAATAGAATAAATAATAAACAAGGGGTGCCTGGCTGGCTCAGTCAGTAGAGGATGCAAGACTCTTGATCTGGGGATTGTGAGTTCCAACCCCATGGGGGGGGGCGGGGGGGTGGATTACTTAAATAAACCTAAAAAAATAAACAATTAAATAGATATATAATGTCATATAAAATAAAATGGATTGCAGGAATGGAGAGTGATAGGGCATGCTATTTAAGACAGGGTGGTCAAGTCAGGCCCTCTCTAAGTAGACGACACAGGACAGAGACTTAATGAAAGAGGAGAGCAAGCTATTAATAAATTAACATTAATGTTAATTAATATCAATATGTTAATATGTGAGGGAGGAGTATTACTTCTCTTTGAACAATCAGTGCAAAGACCATGAGACAGGAATGTGCTTGGTGTGGGTTCCCAGAACAATCCAAGGCCAAGAATTTGACTCTTTGTTCTTTCTGGTTCCTTGTGTTCTTCCTTCCCAAGGGCAATAAGCTTCATTTTATTCTCTATCACACAAATAGAATCATATAATACATGCTGTTCTGCAACTTGCATTTTCCCTTAGTGATAAATAATGAACATCCTTTCATGTCCCTACGTTTAAGATCGGTCTCATTGTTTATGAAGTCTGAATATTCTTTTGTAGACATGTACCAGACGTTTACTTTTTAAAAATCAATGATTTGTACAACCAGTTTTCTGTAGACGAACAGTTAGATTGCTTCCATTTCTTGGCTATGGTCCAGAAAATGCTACAGTATGCTTTTACATATGTGTGTGTGGGTTTGTGTCTGTGTACTTGTTCATGCATTTCTTTATGCACTAAAAATTTATTGAGCTGCCACTATATATTCAGTACTGTGTTATATGCTGAAAATACAATGGTAGGCAAAACAGACACGGTTCTTATTCTCATGGAATAAAGGATCTACTAGGAGAGAAAAATCACACAAGAAATATATAATTACAAACTTCAAGAAGTGAGAGCAAGGTATGGCAGACAGTTGTTCAACTAATCCAACTCCCACTCTCAAGCCTCCTTCCAACTAGAATTTTGGCCAATGAGACAAAAGTGGATTGTGGGAGGCAAATCATGGTCCGCTGAATCACATCCCAATCCCCAGAAACTGTGCATATGTTGGGTTACATGGCAAAGAATTAAGGTTGCAGATGGAATTAAGCTTACTAATCAGTTA
Source organism: Enhydra lutris kenyoni (assembly GCF_002288905.1). Classification (NCBI taxonomy): domain Eukaryota; kingdom Metazoa; phylum Chordata; class Mammalia; order Carnivora; family Mustelidae; genus Enhydra; species Enhydra lutris. The sequence continues at coordinate 6,287,273 of NW_019154137.1, forward strand.
ACCTTAGGAGAGGGAGCGTAAGCCCTGAGTGGAAGAGAAAATCACTAATTTCTACTCCTGAAACCAATATTACACTATATGTTAACCAAACAAAAATTTAAATAAAACTGTGAAACAAAAAGAAGAAAAAGAAGGAGGAAGAAGAGGAGAAGGAGATGGAGAAGGAGAAGGTGAAGGAGGAGAAGGAGAAGAAGAAGGAGCGTATCCTGGATTATCCAGACGGGCCCAATATCATCACAAAGATCCTTAAATGTGCAAGGGGGGGGCACAAAGTCAGAGATGTGATGACAAAAAGCAGAAGTCACAGTGATGTGATTGCTCCCCGTGAAGATGGAAGGAGGCCACCACTCAAGGAATGCAGGCACCTTCTGGAAGCTAGAAAAGGCAAGGAAACCGGTACTCCCATAGAGCCCAGAGAAGGAAGACAACCTTACTGATACTGTGATTTTAGCCTAGCAAAACCCATTTCAGACTTCTGACATCAAGAACTGTAAGATGAAAAAAAAAAAAAAAGAACTGTAAGATGATTAGCTTGTGTTGTTTTAAGCCACTACATTCACAGAACTTTGTTATAGCAGGCAGAGGAAACTCATGCATGGATTCTTTGGGAAAACTATTGCTTGCCTGACACACGTATCATCCCTCCCTCTTCTACCTTATTCTTTTCTTGAATGTGGAGCCGTAGAAGTCATCCAGTGACACTAAGGGAAAGGCCAAGAGAACTGCGCAGCCATCAGTCCTGATATGGTTGAGCTGCTGAAGAAATGCCAGCCACCCTTGACTTCCAGCCTTCTAGTTCTGTAAGGGGAAAAAAAACGAAAACAAACAAACAAAACATAGACCCATACTTTTCAGCTCTTGTGATTACCCAGTTACATGCAGACAACAACGTCTCTGAATGACAAGATGGTATAAATGGCTATGAGGGAACATCACATATCACAGACACCTAACTCGACAATGAAATGTGTGCATAGTGGGTGGCACCTGGGTGGCTCAATTGGTTAAGCGTCTGCCTTTGGCTCAGGTTGTGATCCCGGGGTCCTGGGATCGAGCCCCATGTCTGGCTCCCTGCTCAGATGGGAATCTGTTTCTCCCTTTGCCCCTCCCCCTGCTCATGCTCTCTTTCTCTCTCTCTCTCAAATGAATAAATAAAATCTTTAAAAAAAGAAATGTGTGCATAGTGGAATTTTTTTTTCTGTCCAACATCCAATTCCCCTTCCTATTTGGGGAGGAATTCCCAGTGTGTACAGCCTTGGTGGACTGCACTACCCACTTCAAAGTCTAAAGGAGGAAATCTTTCATCTTCCTGCCCCTTGGCAACCAGTGCACAGGGCACAGGCTCACCTCAACAAAAAAAAGGACACAAGTGTACATAAAGAAAAGGTTAACATCCTGTGTTGATGCCCCTCCCAATTTTCCCTAGGCACTCGTCGTTTCTCTTTCAATGACTTCTTATTGCTGGCACCTGTGACTCTGCCCAAGGACTTGCTGGCCACAGGGGTGTGCTTAGCCAGAAGTGGCAGGGAGTTAAGGTCCATAAGAGCAAACCTCTCAGTGATGAACATGAATATAAGAAAAATATCCCAGCCTCCTTGTTTCCTGAATGGAAAACCTGAGGCCTGTTCTATTTTGTCTTCCTGAGGTCCCGACAGAGTCGAGTCCCAGTGGCCCATAGCACTAACCTGCTCATTAACAGACCTTGTATTGTTTTCCATGTCTTCCCTGTCTCACTCCCCCATTTCACTCCTTGGCTTCGTAAGATTACTTTCCAAATAAACCACTTGCTCTCAAATACTTATCTGAGGATCTGTTTCACCCAAAGTAAGACAGCTGGTACCAGAAGTGGTCTTTTGAAGTAGACCTTCAGGATGGGATTCTGGAATTGGATTACTCATACAACACAGGAATACAAAGACCTCATTACTGCTGGTAAGTAGGGTGGTGGCAATCTCTAGCATGCTGTAGAATGACAACTGATGAGACTCTCGCCTATACTGGATTGGGATAAGATATACAAATGGAAGGAAATGAGCTGGTTCTTGCAATAGCTCTAGCACTTGAAAGATGAAAACTTTGAGAGTCAGGGAGTTGGTTTGTTCTTGCCAATGACCATAGAAACCCTAAAGAAAGCAAATGACATGTATGGTCAGCCAATTATTAGGTCAAGGAACAGTAGGGAAGCAGAAGGCCTTCATGGGAACTTTTATCTTTTTTCATCTCTTCCAGAAAGGGGGCAGGCTAGGCTAAAAATCAGTTCCAGATTTGGTTGTGAGATGATAGAGTGACAGAAGAGGATGATGCTTGTCTTCCTTATGATCTGCCCCCACCTCAGCATATTTCTTTTAGGGACAATCCTTAGTATGGCCCAAGCAGAGAAATATCCTTTCTGGTAGGAGATAAAAGAGATTATTCACTGAATAGTTGTAGAACTTAGTGAATATATACTTGCTGGAGTTGAGAAAATAAACCTGGGAATGGATCTTGAGGGTGCTGCGCCAGGGAAAAATATAAAACTGGATATGGAAGAGTTTTTGATATTGGAACACTCTCCCATGACTCAGGATTTCACATCCTGGCAGGGATACCTGGAGTCAGTCCTAGTATGCTGCTGGAATGGCTCCTTGAAACAGCAAATCCTATATAGTAAATGAAGTGGAGTTGTTGGAATTGCCTTGACAGAGTTCTGAGAGAAGGGTTAAAAAGCTCAGAGGGGTGGGGAAATTAGAATGGCTTCCTTATGTAAGAACAGAAGGCACACTAGTTGATGGTGTCCACTGGAAAGGCCCAGAGGACTCTTTTTTTTTATTAAGGCAATAAGGAATATGTTACTGGCATTGTTGAAAGGCTCCATGGTGGTTGTCTTCTATGGGTCTGGGTTCATGATAGGGAAGACTAGTATGTAATTTAGGCTCCTTGGAGTCAATGGGGATGATAGGACTCTAGAATAGCAGAGGCCAGGTGGCAGCAGTTAATTGTTAGGTAAGTGTAATAACTGTTATAGACACCAAGTCTGAAATGGCAAAGATGGGGCTCTGACCTGCGAGGAGCTGTAGAGATGGCTAATAAACTATGGCATTCCTGGGAACGATACAGATGGCAAGCTATACCAGTTCACTTGAGGCGCCATAACAAAATACCAGACTTAGCAGCTTAAAGAACAGAAATTTATTTCCTCAGAGTTCTGGAAGCTAGATGTCCAAGATCAAATTGTTGGCAGGGTCAGTTTCTTCCTCACTGTTCTAGAAACTAGAAGTCCAAGGTCAAATTGTTGGTATGGTCAGTTTCTTCTGAGGCCTCTTTCCTTGGCTTGAAGATGGCCGCCTTCTCACTGGGTCCTCACATGGTTGCCTCCTCAGTCTCTGTGTGGTCTGTACCCTAATTTATTATTCTTATAAGGACACCAGTAATATTGGATTCGGGCCTACCCAAATTACCTCATTCTACCTTAATTATGTCCTTAAAGGCCCTATCTCCAAATATGTCACAGTAGGACTTCAACATATGAATTTTGGGAGAACACAATTCAGCTCATAACAGAAACCAGCAAGAGTATTTCTTATAAAACTAAAAAAATAAAGATAAACAAATTAAGACTACTTGAGCAGTAGCCTGTCAGTTGTCCCAGTGGAAAAATCATGATCCTTTGTCAAGTTTCCATCCCTGAGCAGTTTCTCAGACCCAGAACTGATCAAGTGAAGAAAGGCCAAGTCCTGTTGAGGAAGGACCCTTTAAAGCAACAGCAAATATATACAGTTATGATTCCAGCAACTCTGCTTCCACAGGACCTAGGTCATTCATCAGTGTGACTGTAAAGTTGGGGGAAGGGAATATTTAAGGAGCTGATGTCAGGGAATCTAAAGCACCATCTCAGGGTCCTCTGTTAGAGTGGGATATGTGGAGGTTTGGTAGGAAATGGGAGGCTTGGCCCAAGTCTTACAGTGAAGCCAATGGATCCATACCCATTATGTGGTCATTTCTCTAGTCCCTGAGTGTATTACTGGAAGATACATATTCAGTAGTTAGAAGAACCCTCAAATTATCCCTCACCCAACAAGTAAAAGCCATTATGATAGAAATGGCTAAGTGGAAGCTTCAGAAACTCCCTTAAGCCAGCCATCCTGACAGGACTGGCAGGAAATAGTGCCAGCTTCCTCACCTCTTCCCCAGGTAAGACAACCTTGAGGTGTGTTCCACAGCCACCTAGAGATCCCCAGGAGGACTGAGACCCAATTGCCTGAAACAGACCTCCTCACTAATGCACCTTGCATTGCTTTCCTTCCTTCCCTGCCTCACTTTTCTATTTCCCTATTGATGCTTATCACCTCCCAAATAGACTATTTGTACCCAAAGGCTTGCCTCGGTGTCTCAAAGTGAGGAAACCCAACCTAACCCATCTCCTCTCTGGTCTCTGTTCCTACTAAAAAAATCCACATATGGAGGGTTTTTGTTGCCATTGTTGTTGGTTGTTACCCCCCAAAAAACTCACGCCATACACACTGTTCTGCAATAAACTTTCTTCATTTTATGAGGCTTTATGGAAATTCTTCAGACCAATAAATTATATATAATTCATATTTTAATAGCTGTGTCAAATTCCATAATATGGATATCCATATCCACTCTCCTACTGCTAAACATTCAGGTAGTTTCCAGATTTGCCTCCATAAACAATGCTGCCATAAGCATTCTTAGACATATAGCCTAATGAACCAGTACTTCTTTTTATATAAGATAGACTCTGAAACTAAGGATTGCTAATCAAAAGGTATGTGTATTTTCACTGACAAAAATCTACTTTCAGGGGTGCCTGGCTGGCTCAGTTGGAAGAGCATGCAACTCTTGATTTGGGGGTCATGAGTTCAAGCCCTACACTGGGTGTACAGATTACTAAAAATAAAATAGAATTGAATAAACTTTTAAAAAATCCTTTCAAATAATCTACCTTCAGGGGCACTTGGGTGGTACAGTAGTTAAGCATCCAACTCTTGGTTTCAGCTCAGATCATGATCTCAAGGTCATGACATTGAGCCCCACGTTGGGCTCCATGCTCAGTGGGGAGTCTACTTGAGATTCTCTCCCTCTCCCTATTCCCCTCCCCCTGCTTGTTCTCTCTAAATAAATAAATAAAATCTTCAAAAAAATCCACAACGGTGAAGGTATGTCAAAGGGACACAGGAGCCAAACTGAAAGAGCTCCTGATAACCAAAGCTGGAACAACTTAAGTAACAAGAAAAAGTTGTGTTAGATTATAAGCATACAAAACATATCCATAGATTCATACTGTTATAAATAAATGATTATATAAAGAAATAGGGGAGAAGAGACAAATCTCCCACTCAGAAGAATTCCAAATAATTTATGTATACACTCTGTCCTCAAGGAGGTGAATCATAACTCCCCACTACTTAAATGTGGACTGTGCATTGTGGCATCCTTCCAAAGAGGTAGAGCATAGGCGGTGGGGGGGAGGGACGGTACAATTTTCCAGTGGAGAAGACTGACAAACGCTACCTCAAACAGGTGATCAAGGTTAATAGGAACAATTATGTTATTTTGATAATATGTCTTCTTTGCTAATATGTGATGACATGGCATGTTACGTCTATGGTGGTCTTCTTCAAAACCTGTAACACTAGTCTAATATTGAGAAGACAAACCTCAACTGAGGAACATACTACAAAATACCTGACCAGCATTCCTCAAAGCTGTCAAGCTAATGAAAAGCAAGCAATGTCTGAGAAACTATCACAATAAAAAAGAGACGAGAAATATGACTACTAAATGTTATGTGGTAACCTGGATGGGATCCTAGAACAGAAAAAGGACATTAGGGTAGAACTAAGGAAATCTAAATAAAGTATGGACTTCATTTGATAAAAATGAATCCATATTGCTGTTTTATGAAAAAATTATGACAAATGTACCACCTATATTAATGTAAGATGTTCATAAAAGAAACTGGGTGTGAGGTATATGGAAACTCCATACTATCTTCGCTATTTTTCTGGAAATCTAAAATTGTTTCAAAATAATTTTATTAAAAAATAATTGACTATATGTGAATAGGCTTATTTCTGGACTCTAAAATAATTTTATTAAAAATTATTCATTCATCTGAGTTATATTTCTGATATGGTATGATATAGGGGCATGGCTGTTTTCCTTCATGTGGATAGCCAATTGTGCCAACATCAGTTTATCAAACAATTTAATTAAACTGCTGCTTTTGTTATCTGTTAATTTACAATGCATATTTGGATTTTGTTTCTGGACAAGTATATTTCACTGATCAGGTTTTTATTCCTGTATAGGTACTGTACAGGAACCAGTACATTTTGATTACGGTGACTCTATATACCTTTAATATCTGGTAAAATATTCTTGCAACTAATCTCACAAAAGACCAATTTCTATAACATATAAAGAGTCACAATAAAATCAACAAGAAAATGAGCAACAACCCAGTAGAATAAAGGGCAAAGAATATGAGTATGCAGTTCACAAAACATAAATATAAATGGCTCTTCAATGTATGAAAACATGTTCAAACTTCATCATAATTAGAAAAATGTGAAATGAAACCATACTTCACAGATACGCAATGACCAAAAAGTTTAACAAAATGCTATTTTTGTGAGAATGCAGGGAAACACCCACTTTCATATATTGTTGGTAGGAATATAAATTGATACAACTTATATGGAGAGTAGTTTGGCACCAAGTACAAACATTTAAAATGTACATGCTGCTTGACTCAGAAATTCTACGTCTAGAAATATATCTTACATATATAGTTAGGAATATACAAATCATATATACATTGCTATTCATTGAAACACTGTAATAGAAGGAGATTGATAAGGTATTTTAAATATTAAAGTCCATCAGAAAAATAAAATAAAAAAATATTAAAATCCATCAACAGAGAACTAGTTAAACAGTGGTATATCCCTAAAATCTAATTCTGTATTCACAAGGGAACAAGAAGCAAGCTCTTTAGGTACATCTCAAAGTTACATTGTTAAGACAAAGCAATATAAAGAACAGTGTGAATACTGTGGAAAAAAATGATTCAAATATCTCTGAAAGTAAATGGGAGAAACTTGTGACCTAAATTGTCTAGGCAGAAGATAACTGAGTGACTTGGGGAGGGGCGGGGAGGGGTGTAGAGCGCTGTATGCCTCTTGTAGCTTCTGAACTTGAACCATATGAGTATTTCACTCATTTAAAAGAATAAATAAAATATTAATTTTTATGATTAATTAAATAATATGAGACATTTATAAGAGTCCTATTTGAATTACATTATATTTGTCATTTGGGGAAGATTACCATTCTTATGATATTATGTCCTTTCCATTTCTTCAGATCTTTTTTTTTTTAAGTACTTTCTCCACCCAACATGGGACTCGAACTCACAATTCTGAGATTAAGAGTTGTAGGCTCCACTGACTGAGCCAGCCAGGCACCCTCTTCAGATCTTATTTTATTTTCTTCAATAAGAAGCTATACCGTTTGGGGCGCCTGGGTGGCTCAGTGGGTTAAAGCCTCTGCCTTCGGCTCAGGTCATGATCCCAGGATTGTGGGATCGAGCCCCGCATCGGGCTCTCTGCTCGGCAGGGAGCCTGCTTCCTCCTCTCTCTCTGCCTGCTTCTCTGCCTGCTTGTGATCTCTGTCTGTCAAATAAATAAATAAAATCTTTTAAAAAAAAAAGAAAAGAAGCTACACTGTTCTTCATATAAATTCTGCGTATTTCCTCTTCCACGCATTCCTAAGTATTTTTTTTTTTTAAGTTTTATTTATTTAAGTAATCTCAACCCTCAGTGTGGGACTCGAACTCACAATCCTGAGATCGAGAGTCGCACGCTCTACTTACTGAGCCAGCCACACACCCCTCATTCCTAAGTATTTGAAATTTTTATCAGTGTTGTGAATGGGATACTTTCCCATTACTATTTCTAGCTGGTTATTGATAACATAAAGAAATATTATTGGTTTTTGCCTATTTTCATGTAGTTAAACATCTCACCAAAAACTTGTGTTACTTCTGTACTTTTTGTAAAACTAGAATCCAGTAAGTTTTCTACAGATACAATTGTTTAAATAAGATAATTTGGGGAGCATCTGACTGGCTCTGTCAGTAGGGCATGTGACTCTTGATCTCTAGATCGTAAGTTCAAGCCCCACGTTTACTGCAGAGATTACTTTAAAAAAATAAAATCTTTTAAAAATTAAATATAAATAATAACAAGTCAAAAATAAATAGGATAAGTTTTGCATATTCTTTCTAATGTGAATTCCTACCATTTTAGTTGTGGTAAAAGCTGAACACACCTGAGAGAGAGAGAGAAATATAATAAATAAGTATATAATAAGTATAAATAAGATCGAAGTTTCTTTCTTACATAGTGGCTGACTAGTCCGGACAGGTGAAACAAATACCCTTCTCCTCCAGGTTGTTCAGTGATCCATGTTCCTTTCATCTTATTGCCCCGGCATCTACTGGAGTGTTCTACTCATCTGCATGGCTGAAGTGGAGTTACAGTTACATCTATGTTCCAAACGGTGAGGAACAGGGTGGGAGAAAAGTCTAGGATAAACAACTTCCTTTTAAGCAACTGAGCGATAGGCTGACCTCATCACATCCATGCATATTCCACCGGTGCAAACACAGTCATATGGCTGCACTTAGCTTCAGGAGAAACTGGAAATTATTGTCTCTCAGCCATGTCCATAGCTGAAACTATATTTCTAAGGAAGAAGGGGAGAACAGAATTTTGAAGACAACTAACAGTAGGCTACACATAATACTTCATTGTCTTATCTTCTAAATTAGTTAGAGCATCCAAAACGATGTTGAAGAATAGTGGTGACAGTATCCTTCTCTCATTCATGATTTTAATGAAAATGACTTTACTATTTTATCATTTAGTATGTTCGCTATTGAGTTTTAGTAAGTAGTTTCTTTATCATATCTAAGTAGTTTCTTTTAAATCTCTATTTTAAAAAATAAATAAATTTCTATTTTACTTGAAATATTTATTAAGAATGGCTCCTGAAGGGGCACTTAGTGACTCAGATGGTTGAGCATCTCACTCTTGATCTCAGCTCAGTTCTGAATCTCAAGGTTGGGAATTGATGTCCTGTGTTGGACTCCATCCTGGATCTGGAGCCTACATTAAAAAAAAAAAAAAAATGGCTGCTGAGTTTTTAAATACATTTTCGGTTTCTATTAACATAATACTATGGGTTTTCTCCTTTAATTGTTTCATGTTGTAAATTATGTTGATAAACTTCTTAATGTTGAATCATTTTTGCATTTCTGAAATAAACTGTACTTGGTCACGGTATATTATTTCTTTGCTACACTGCCAGATTCCGTTTATTAAGATTTTATTTGGAATTTCTATGCGTATATTTTGTGCAAATATTTTAGTATCATATAACCATATGTAAGTCTATACTAACTTTAAAAAATTAATCTGGGATCTTTCGATCTGTTTCTGTGGTCTGAGAACTGGTGCCAGTCCCTGAACTGATGGTTACCAACGCATGACGGGATAAGTACAGAAATGCAGGATTAAACATCGCTATGACATCCAAGCAGTGATCGCTGGACTCATCCATGAACAATGCAGGCCGTTTTTGTAATTAGTTTTTTGTCCCTACGTTAAATTGGTTTTGAGTATATTTAATGAAATGTAATTTATTTCCGATGAATCTTAAAATTTGAAAATTGAGCTTGCATTTTGCTTATTGCATTTCTCTAATATTCTTATTAAATTTTACAAAAGCATATCTCCACAATAATTGTAAATATTTTAAGAAACGGGTCCTTCACTAGAGATGTTTTGAAAAACACTGGTCTAGAAGGGACCAAATAACATTAAAATTATCTGTTTCTTAAAGGTTATCTAGAACGTCGCTATAAAAGCAACTGGACCGGCTGACTTTTCATTCTCGTTACTGCTCTCTTCGATTTTCTACTCCTTGGGTCAATTTTGGTAGTTTATAATTTAACAGGAAATCCATCATTCCTTCTATATATTCACATTTGTTGCACACGAGATTCTCTTTAAAGTCTTTTCACATAGATCTGTTTTTATCTACATCATCACTACTATTTTACCTCCCCTTCCTCCTTCTCTTCCTTCCTACCTTAGTCTGGCTAGCCAAGAGTTTGATCTATTTTACTGGTCCTTTCCAAACAACCCGGCTTTGGGGAGCGAGCTGACGAGGAAGCCCAGCCCCGGGTCAGGCGGGAGGCGCGCGGGCGCGCAGCCCCGGGACCCGGTCACTCCGAGCGGAAGCAAGAGGGCGGCAGGAGCGGCTCCGGGGAATGAGCTCCGCCGCGCAGAAGCGGTGACTCCGGGGTTTTCCGGGCTTAGGGAAGTGGCCGCCGGCCTCATCTTCCGGCGTCGCGGCCCCGGATGCTATCACCTCCTCCTTTGTCGCCGCCTCTGCCACCTCCTCCTCCTCCTTCTCCGCCCACCAGCACCCCCGCCTTCCCCCGCCTTCCCCCGCCTTCCCCCGCCTCCCCCCGCCTCCCCCCGCCTCCCCCGCCGGGCTCGCGGTGCCTGGTCCCTCCTGGAGCGGCTCCAGCCGCACCGCCGCCACCGCCGCTCGGTTCATCCAACGGCACCAGATGTCCAGCCGAGTGTCCGGGCGGTACACAGTGGTGCTCAGCCGCAGATCTCAGCTCGATGCACACCTAGAAGGCTGACCTTCACAGATCGGTCAACAAAAGGACTCGCTGGTGCCATTATCACACGCGGTGCAGGATAACTTACTGTGGGTTTTGTTTTGTTGCTGCCCCTGTTTGTGACATTCCCATGATGTTCCCCTCTCTCGATGTGCACTTTCCAGTGAATATACACTGAATATCTTCACATTACCTCCCCATTAATCAAAAGATTACGGAGAACTGAAGATGCACACAGTAATGACACACATCAGCCTTTACACAGTTACAGCCATAGCCAGCCATAAGGATGGGTTTATCAATATTGTTGTGCTGGTTGAAACTCCGAGTGAGTCAAAAGAACAGGAATTCAAAGTGTATGTTAATTATACCGGAATTTAAAAAATAAAATAATTTTTTAAAAAGAACAGGGATTCAGGAAACTTCACAGTAAATATCTCATGCAGCACTGTACAATAGAAATACGGTGAAGGTCACAAATGTGAGCTACCTGGGTGATTTTTTTTTTTTAAGATTTTATTTATTTACTTGACAGACAGAGATCACAAGTAGGCAGAAAAGCAGGCGGGGAGAGAGAGAAGGAAGCAGACTCCCTGCTGAGTAGAGAGTCCGATGCGGGCTCCATCCCAGGACCCTGGGATCATGACCTGAGCAGAAGGCAGAGGCTTTAACCCACTGAGCCACCCAGGCGCTCCCTGGGTGATTTTTTAAAAGTTTATTTAATTTAGCAATCTCTACGCACAACGTGGGGCTCGAACTCGCGACCAGAAGATCAAGAGTCCTGTGTGCTTCTGACGGAGCCAGCCAGGCACCCCTACATGTGTGATTTTAAATACTAGTATCTCCATTAAAAAGTTAAAAGAAACAGGTCAAATAAATCTTAATATATTTGCTCTAATAGATCCAAAATACATCAATATTCATCAGTATGAAAATTATGACATTTCACATTCCTTTTTCTTTTTCATACCAAGTCTTTGACATCCTGCATGTATTTACACTTCTAGCACATTTACAATCAGATTACCAACATTTTGGTGCTCAGTAGCCACATGTGGCTAGTAATCAACACTGGACAATGCAGTTTCTTCCATTTCTGCCATTGAGATCAAAGGTTCGGAAGAGTTACTACGCTAAATCTCCAGAGCCATTTAATAGATCTATTGGCAGTCTAGAATCTAATCTAGATAAAATATGTAGGAGTAGTACAAAATAATTGACTCCATATATTTTAGCAATTCCTTGAAGAAATTCCATAATACAATGTGTGGAATACATCCTATCAGCTGTTACCAAATGTTATCATGGAGCTCCAGAAAGCTGGAATGACTGTGAGGTTTTCCCGTTTGAATTATGCCAATCAAGCCAGTGCAGAAACTGGCAGGAAATCTCAGTGAGTTGGGCAGGTGGGGAAACTGGGTCCACCAAATCTCTGAATCCTCAAGGGTTCAAGTGCACGTTCACATACACTCTTTGAGGTCCCAGCCCAGCCCTTCCTGATCTGAAGGGATAATGTAACCTCAAACCGATATAATGTTCCTCTCTTGTTTTCTAGTAGGAATAGCCTTTTCTTAATTTCAGGTCATTAAAAATCAGTTCTGTATTTACAAAGCAGTGGAAGGAAGGCTGGCATTGAAAGTCTGGTTTAAAAAGATGAGGGACTGAAAGGCCCCACTGTGGAAGGTAGGTCCCTGAAGGCTACTTGTTTTTGCCTGATAACCATTCAACACATCCCAAATGTCCACTCTTTGCAGGTTTGCGCACATGAATTTTACTTACAGCGCAATTTTTCCAAATCGTGCACACACACAAAAGGTAAAATCTTTAATAAATTGAATTTTTTATTTTTTATTTTTTTATTTATTTTTTTTAAAGATTTTATTTATTTACTTGACAGATAGAGATCACAAGTAGGCAGAGAGGCAGGCAGAGAGAGAGAGGAGAAAGCAGGCTCCCCGTGGAGCAGAGAGCCCGATGTGGGGCTCGATCCCAGGACTCTGGGATCATTACCTGAGCCGAAGGCAGAGGCTTTAACCCACTGAGCCACCCAGGTGCCCCATAAATTGAATTTTTTAAAGCCAACTTTTTATTTTATTGAGGTTTTATTAACTTTTTTATACCACTTTTTATTATTTTTGTGGCAGAGAGGCAACCCGCAGCGCCCACTTCCAGAAAGGACTAACCATCCAGCTGCAAACAGTGCTGGTGGCTCTTAGGACCTTCAGAGTCCACCTCAGATTTTGAACTGAGGGTCACAGTGCTCTTGGGATGCCCACAGCTAATGACTGGGAAAGGTGGCAGGAACGGGGTGTAGCCTTTTCTGCCCCGTGCGAGATCCTTCGAACGGGGTCATCTTTGCTATGCAGCTCCCCAGTGAGCTGGCAGAGACTTTGTCAGGTCTGCGTTGCCAACAACATGCCCAGCCTCTTCTGCTTCACAGACATTACTTCTCAGTAAACCTTTTGGATTCTTTCCTCCTCCGTATCTGTTTCCCAGGGAACCCAACCTGTGACAATTTTCTGTTTCACTAATTTTTGGTGCTTCATCTTTACTAATTCCACCTATGTTTTCTTTTAGATAATTTTGCAGCTTTGCCACTATGTTCTTAGTAGATTCATTTCCATATTTTCCATTTTCTTCTTTATTAATACTAAAAGCATTTAAAGGGGGTATCACAGACTGGTGCACTTCAAGGCTTTCAGGGCTGTCATGTCCCTGCTAAGACTCCATAGGCCCCACCTCCACTGTTATATCTAGCCACTTCCTACATCTCTATCACCTACCCAGACTTTCGTGATTCCTGATTTAAAGCTGTGAATTTTTTTTTGAAAGATTTTTTTTTAAAGATTCCATTAATTTATTTATTTGAGAGAGAGAAAGAGTAAAAGAGTACAAGTAGGGGGAGCAGCAGAGGGAGCAGCAGAGGGAGCCCAATGCAGGGGCTCTATCACAGGACCCTGAGATCATGACCTGAGCCAAAGGCCGATTCTCAACTGACTGAGTCACCCAGGTGCCCCAGAGCTGTAAATTTTCATCTAAATAAGGTTTTAGGTGATCCCATAGAATTTGCTATATCTACATTTTGTTACTTCCTAAACTTTTCATGAGTTCTGTTTTTATTTTCTCTTTAATCTAGGATTAAATTGATGTCCTTCAATTTCTAACTAGTAAAGATATTTTGACCATCTTTTATTATTTCTTTCTAATTTCACTGGCTTATATTGAGAAAATGCAGCCTCTAAAATCTCCTCTCTCAGGGGTGCCTGGCTGGCTCAGTCGGTAGACCATGTGACTCGATCTCGGGGTTGTGAGGTCAAGCCCCATGTTGACCTTATTTAAAAAAAGAAATTCTCTTTGGGGCACCTGGGTGGCTCAGTTGGTTAAGCGTCTGCCTTCGTCTCAGGTCATGATCCCGGGGTCCTGGGATGGAACCCCGAATTGGGCTCCCTGCTCGGCAAGGAGCCTGCTTCTCCCTCTCCCTCCGCCTGAAGCTCCCCCTGCTTGTGTGCTCTCTCTCTCTCTCTCTCTCTGTCAAATATATAAATAAAAATCTTTTAAAAATTTAAAAAAATAAATTCTCTTCTCTTAAATTTATGAAGATTTTCCTCTGTGATGAAGCACATAGTTAATGGACGTTAGAAAATAATTCACATTTCTAGATGCATATGGATATATATATAGAGAGAGAGAGAGAGAGTCATACATTAAGCTTTTTGGTTATATTAATCAAATCACCTATTTTTTTTTTAAGATTTTATTTATTGGGGCACCTGGGTGGCTCAGTCAGTTAAGCATCTACCTTAGGCTCAGATCATGATCTCGAGGTCCTGGAATTGAGCCCTGCATCAGGATCCCTGCTCAGCAGGGAGCCTGCTTCCCCTCTCCCTCTGCCCTATTCATGCTCTCTCTCTCAAATAAATAAAGCCTTTATTTTTTAATTTATTTAGCAACCATGAGCAGGGCCCAGGAGGGGCAGAAGGAGAGGGAGAGAGAGAATCCCAAACCAACTCCTCACTGAATGTGGAGCCCAACAGGGGGCTCAATCCCATGACCCTGAGATCATGACCTGAGCCAAAACCAAGAGTTGGTCACTCCACAGACTGAGCCATCCAGTTGCTCCCAAATCATCTATTTTCTAGCTTATTTTTTGTGTACTTGATCAGTTAAGTTTTGAAGGAGGTATATTATAATCTCCCATTATGGTTGTGGTTTTTATCAAAATTTTCTTGTGTTTCTAAGAGTTTTGCTTTAAATTTTAACCTGCTCTAACAATTTAGTACATAAAGGTTTATGGCTCATCTCTTCATAAAAGATCAAATGATTTATGTCCCTTTTTGTATTGTTTATTGCTTTTAATCTTGAATTTCAGTTTAAAAAAAATAAAACTTAGCTTAAGCAACACACATTTATGATCTCACCATTTCTACGGGTCAGGAAGAGCATGGCCTAACCGAGTCATCTACTTCACAATCTCTCATAGGATTTCCATCAAGGTGTACACTCAGTGTCTCTCACGGGCTGCCATCAAAGTGTCAGCTGGGGCTGCAGTCTTATCTCAAGGCTCAGCCGGGACAGGATCCATGTCCAAGTTCAGTCACATGGTTTTTGGCAGGGTTCAGTTTCTTGCTGGCTGTTGGACTGAGGTCCTCAGTTTTTTGCCAGATGGCTCTCTACATCAGAGTATAAGAACAGCCAGAGAGGGAATGTAAGCAGAACAGAAGCCACAGTTTTTCATAACCTAATTATGAAAGTGACATCCCATCATTTTTGCCTTAGTCTGTAATAAGCAAGTCACCAGGACCAACACACACACAGAAGAGGAAATTCACCGGGAGTGAACACCAGGAGGTGAGGATTGTTGGGAGCCATTTTAGAAGCAACCCGTCCTGCCCTGGTAATATGATTGTCAGCCAGCAGTTCTCTACTCCCAACATGCTATAGACGGTATTCCAGTGTTTTCCAGCTTTCTGTGTCATATATTAAAACTCTAATCCTGGGGCACCTGGGTGGCTCAGACAGTTAAGCCTCTGTCTTCAGCTCAGGTCATGATCTCAGGGTCCTGGGATTGAGCCCCTGCATCAGGCTCCCAGCTCAGGGGGTGTCTGCTCCTCGCTCTGCTCCCCACCCCCAACTCGTGCTCCCTCACTCATGTTCTCACAGCCACTCTCTCAAATAAATTAATAAAATCTTTTTAAAAACAGCCTTATAAAAAAATAAACCTCTGATCCTGGTTTATTTTCCTTTGTAAGAGTGTCAGCATCCAACCAGAAAATAGAAACAGCTCTGAGTATTCAAAATAGAGGGAGGAGTGCCTGGGTGGCTCAGTCAGTTAAGCATCTGACTGTTGATTTTGGCTCAGGTAATAATCTCAGGGTCCTGGAATCAAGCCCGCCATGTCGGGCTCCGTGCTCAGCGGGGAATCTGCTTTAGGATTCTCTTTCCCTCTCAATTTGCGCCTCTACCTGATTGCACTCTCTCTGTGTGTCTCTCAAATAAACAAAGCTTTAAAAAATAAAAAAATAAAATAAAATAGAGGGAATATACGGGGCACATGGCTGGCTCAGCTGGAAGGGCATATGATTCTTGATCTTGGGATCATGAGTTCGAGCCCCATGTTGGGTGTGGAGATCACTAAATGAATGAATGAACGAATAACTAAATAAAACAGAGGGAATATAAAAATACAGGGAATGGGGCACCTGGGTGGCTCAGTGGGTTGAGCCTCTGCCTTTGGCTCAGGTCATGATCTCAGGGTCCTAGGATCGAGCCCTGCATCAGGCTCTCTGCTCAGCGGGGAGCCTGCTTCCCCTCTCTCTCTGCCTGCCTTTCTGCCTACTTATGATCTCTCTCTGTCAAATAAATAAATAAAATCTTTTAAAAAATACAGGGAATGATTACACAGATAATGGAAGAATTGATAAACCAAACAGGGGACAATAAGGACAGCCTAGAGATTAAGAATGGCAGGGAGCAACTACTGCCCCTAGGCTGGAAGGGGGGCTGGTCAAAGGAAGGAAGTGGTTTTACTGGAGCCCAGTACTGGTTACCCAATGGAAGCCTGCTGGTAGGAGCTGGGGCTACAGAGGAGCTGTAATCACTACTAGAGATGCTATCTGAGGCAGAGAGGGAGGTGAAGAAACACTCTTTCTCTGTATTCCCTGCCTCCAGCCATCCATCAATGCCTCCTGTTGTCCAAATCAGCTGGAAGCCAGAATGTGTTCTTTCTGCTTGGAATCTTGCAAGATTTTTCTTCTGAATTTTTAAATTCTAAAATCATACTTTCTAGTTCTACAGTGTCTTTTTTGTGCTCCAATTTCAGATCCTCGGGAGTTCTCATTACTTCTTGTTACAGTTTATTATTTAACAAACATGTATATGACAGGAACTATTCTAAACATTTTACAAATATTAATTTGTTCAGTTATTTAATAATTCTCTTCTGACTCTTTCTACATTAATGGGAGCCACCTAATTGTCTAAGTTAGTCTTCCTCCCTCTAGTTAAGCATTTTCCTTAAATGGGTTATTTCTCTTTGCCTTTTTGTGATTTTGACTCCTTAGCAATTAGGTCAGGCAATTAGCGTCTCCTGAGCAGTGGTAAACCAGTGAATGGTAGAAGGTTAAGTAGTTTTTGTTTTTGTGGGTCAGAAATAAGCTAAATGAAGAGCCGTTATGCCTTTGTGAGGCACAGGGAGGAAGCCTCTCTGTCCCATGTCTCCCTGAATACAAGTGGAAATCTCTTAAAACTGTGGCAATTCAGACCAACAAATAGTTTTCCTGGAGGTCTACCATGGTCAGCTGAATCAGGCCCCTGATTCAGGGAAGCAGGCCCAGGCTTCACAGGGCAGGCTGAACTTCCTCAGAGAACCACAAAATCACTGTCATTATCCCAGGTTTCCAACAGATATGCCCTGTCCTCTACCACTACCCCTTGACTCCCACCCAGCTTTAAGGTGATTGAACAATCTCAGCCAACTGAAGAAGTAAGTCCGGAACAGAAATCTCCTATTTGAAGTGTCCCACATTTGACAAAAGTGGCCAGGCACTAGCACCCCTGCCATGCTTAGTCATTAGCTGGAGGCTGCCCAAGAAGAGCATGACCTTGGCTTGAAACTGTTCTTCACCCCCACTCAAGATCCTAAAAGAAATATGGCCTTAGATGCACCTTCCAGGCTCCATCATCTTGCCTACACTGGCTGTTCTGTTATTCTTTTTTTTTTTTTTTTAAGATTTTATTTATTTATTTGACGGAGAGAGACACAGCAAGAAAGGGAACAGAAGCAGGGGAGTGGGAGAGGGAGAAGCAGGCTTCTTGCTGAGCAGGGAGCCCTACACAGGGCTGGATCCCAGGACCCTGGGATCATGACCTGAGCTGAAGGCAGATGCTTAAAGACTGAGCCACCCAGACGCCCTTGTTGTGTTATTCTTAAGCAGAACGAATAGAAAGAGTGTGCCATGGACATTTGTTCAAGCTGCCATCTTCCCAGAATTTGAGGATAAACCTTTGAACAACCTCCCCCAAAACCTCAAAAAATATACAGAATGAATTGATTTTTTTAAAGATTTTATTTATTTATTTGACAGACAGAGATCACAATTAGGCAGAGAGGCAGGCAGAGAGAGAGGAAGGGAAGCAGGCTCCCTGCGGAGCAGAGAGCCCGACATGGGGCTCGATCCCAGGAACCTGGGATCATGACCCGAGCCAAAGGCAGAGGCTTTAACCCACTGAGCCACCCAGGCGCCCCCAGAATGAATTGATTTTATTATGATGTGTGTATTTGTGGCTCTCTTTATGTTTATCCTACTTGAGATGCATCGACCTTCATGGATGTGTACAATAAATTAATTCTCAATCAAATACTTTTCAGTTAGTTCATTTCAAACCACTTGTTTTGACTTACTTTTCTCAATTTTAAAACTAATTGGTGCTTGATGAAATAAAACTCATAGAGAAGCAAATAAAGTAAAAAATAAAATTGTGCCCCATCCTTAACTTCCCCTAAATCCCTAGTAATTGCTATAAACAACAGTTTGATATGTACCTTCTCAAATTTTTTCCAATGCATATTTAGATCGATGGATATATAATTGATTTATTGAACATTTTTAATTTGGTGGAGTGTAAATACGAAAAAGCTTTGTCTCAGGGCACCTGGGTGGCTCAGTCAGTTAAGTATCTGTCTCTAGCTCAGGTCATGATCCCAGGGTCCTGGGATAGAGCCCTGCTTTGAGCTCCCTACTCAGTGGGGGTCTGTTTGTCCCTCTCCCTCTGCCTGCCAGTCCCCCTGATTGTGTTCTCTCTCTCTCTGTCAAATAAATAAATAAAATCTTAAAAAAAAAAAAAAGCTTTGTCTCCAACCACTCCACTCAAACAGTGTCTTCTCCCATCCCAGGTCAGGCCTGACCTCTTTCATTCTCTTTCTCCTTGCTCAACTGCTTCTGGCTTCCCAAGGGTAAGGAGCTGTGGGGAGTTAGAAGAAAGGAGCTAAGTGTTTTGCTTTGTTTTCCTCTTTTTTTTTAAGATTTTATTTATTTATTTATTTGAGAGAGAGAGAGAGAGAGAGAGACAGAGCGAGCACACAAGCAGTGGGAGCAGCAGACAGAGGGAGAAGCAGGCTCCCCACTGAGCAGGGAGCCCAATGCAGAATTTGATCCCAAGACCCTGGGATCATGATCTGAGCCAAAGGTAGCTGCTGAACTGACTGAGCCACCCAGGTACCCCCAAGTGTTTTGTTTTGGATGTTTCATTTTTGTTTTTATTTTTACTTATCTGGTGTTTCTTTTTTCGCTCCCTCCTGACTAATGTAGGTTGGCCTTGATGTCCCCGGTGTGGCAGATATTCCTAATGTTTGCTTTTGGGGAGGTAGAGGTTAGGAAGACACATATATGGATTCTTCAGAGATGCCACAAAAATCTCCACACTGCACAGTTCCCCAATTTGAATACTGGGCACTCTTGCTGATTTACTTGCAAACGTCCTTCAGTTCCTGTCCCTGATAGTATACCTCATCGCCTCATACGATGGGGACTCCCTCATTTCAACAGGTTGCTTGCTGAAAGCAGGATAACTTCACAACAGCTGGAGTCCAGCTTCATTCTGAAGCACCTACTTGTTTCTTGGGAAACTCAAGCAACCTCACCAATGGGAGAACAAGCTCCCCCACTTCTGCCTTCTCTCCTTACCCTATTGCCATAGGTTATTTTATTCCACCTGCAGCATTCTCTGGGAGAGAAGTGGGCATCCTTCTCTATGTTCACAGATGCCCCCAAATTCCAGGAGGCATGTGTCAAGTTCTCAAACATTCCTTCACCACCCTCCACTCAAGTGGCGCTCCCAGAGCAGTCCTCTATGGCAGGCACGAAGGATTACTGCGAGGCTCTCCCTTCAAGAAAGAATTTGCCATTTAGCTGCAAGGAGTGAAGGCAGTTGACAGCCTCCAGCTGCAACACCTTCAGGATCCACTGGAGTGTTTTAACCAAGATGTTCTTTCTGGGCATCCTCCAGCCAATGACTGAGCATGGCAGAGGTCCTAGGACCTGTCCATTTTCTGCCCAATATGGGATTCCTCTAATAGGCATTCTTTGCTCCGAAGCTCACTATTCGGTTGGCTGAAACTTAGTCAGATCTGCATTGTGGTTGCAGGTTCTTTCTGCCCAATCCTACTTTCTGCCCCCTCCACAGATATCATATCTGCATCACCATCAGCACCCTCTCCCTGCTCAATTCTGCACACAAACCCCCAGCCATTTCTTTTCACAGGTGTGAAACATGTATCATCTGAAATTTTCACTGTCCAATTCTCCTTCCCTCTCTTGACGTTTCCCAGGAGTTTACCTACCCAATAAACTTCTGACACTCTTAATTCACTCTTAGCATCTGATTCCCAGAGGACCCAAATTAAGTCTCCAAACTTCTGCAGCTCAGGAGCCATCCTAGCTTTGAGGGGTTCTCTTGGACCCCCCACATTTGAACAGGAAAACCACGGCATTTGTCACCTTAGCCTGTCAACTCCTGAATCTGATGTCTGCTTTGTGTGTCAATGAATTTACCTCAGATTTCTGGTCTTCTCTTCATATGGACTTAGCGAGGTGGTAAGGATGATGGCTGAAGAACCAATTCTGTATTTCTGTGTGTGCTGGAGGGGGTGCCGGCAGGTCCTTGGTCCATTCTTTAGAAAGTGGACCTTAAGCTGTGGGGCTGGTCTGGGCCACAGACTGGTGGCTGATTCTGGCCTGGGTGCTCTATACCGAGGGCAGGCTTAAAGACGATTAAACTGACCCTCCTCAGACCCCTCTGGTGTCTGCCGATATTGCTGTCTCTTTCCATGCCAGCTCCTGCCGTGCCTGGAACAGCCCATGCCCTCAGGATGCACCTCAAGGAGATTGACAGCATGACTTAGGACTCTGTTTCTGAAAATAGCTTTCATGTTTGAATGCACACAGATTAAACCTTGTTCTGAAACCTGCAGAAGAGGGAGGAGGAGGAGGAGGAGAAGGAAGTGGACCTCAGCTTTGAGCATTAGCTAAATTCCAAAACAGGACAATTCTCATTTGAATTTTACATGTGCGTGCACGTGCGCACGCGCACACACACACACATACAAGTTATACGCACACAGATATGTTTATATATAATGTTGTTTATAATACCGAACTCATGCTATTTATTTCTACCCTTGCTTTTAAAAATCCATACAATACATAGACTGTCCCACGCCAAGAATGAATCCTAATGTAAACCATGAACTTTGGGTGATAATGACGTGTCAACATAGGTTCATCAATTGTAACAAAAATACCACTGTGTTATAGGATGTCAGTGGGGGTGGGGGGTTGTGCATGTGTGGAGACCGGGGGTATTTGAGAATGTTCTGTATTTTCTGCTCAATTTTGCTGTAAACCTAAAACTGCTCTAAAAATAAAGTTTATTAATTTAAAAAAGGTTTAAAATGTGACAATAGCAACTTACCTAATTCTTTTAATTGTTATGTAGAATTCTACTATATGGGTTACTATGATTTATTTAACCAGCTTCCTATATTTAAGGGTTTTTCATCAATTTTTCATCTTTACAATTAATTCCACAGTGATCAATACTTTAAGTATTTCTATACAACAGATTCACCAAAGTGTACTGGCTAGGTCAAACAGTCTGGACTTTTAAAATATTTATAGATATACAATGTCTATAGATATACAAAATGCTTTCCAACAGTACTGACCCAGTATATAATCCCACCACAGTGATGAATGGCTGTTTCTCTGCATACTTGTCAACCCTGGAAATCGTCAATATTTTTAATCTTTACCAAGCCGATAGGTCAGATGAAATATTTTGATTTGTATTTCTTTGGTTACTAATGAGGCAGAGTATCTTTTATACATTTACTAACCATTTGTATATTCTCATATCCTTTCTCCATTTTTCTAATGTGTTGTTGGTCTTATTGATTTGTAAGAATACTTTTTTGTATTAAGGAAAGTCTTGTCGTCATATGTGTTGCAACTATATCTTCCCAATTTGTTTGTTTTTCTTAAAGATTTTATTTTATTTTTTTAAGGATTTTATTTATTTGAGAGAGAGCGAGTGAGAGAGAGAGCATGAGGTGGGGGAGGGTCAGAGGGAGAAGCATACTCCCTGCTGAGCAGGAAGCCTAATGCAGGGCTCCATCCTGGGATCCCCAGGATCATGACCTGAGCCAAAGGCAGTCACTTTACCAACTGTGTCACCCAGGTGACCCAATTTGGTTTTTTTTTTAATGACTTATTTATGTATTTATTTTAGAGAGAGAGCAAGTAAGCAGGGTGGTGGGCAGAAAGGGAGAGAGAGAAAATCTCCAGCAGACTCCCCACTGAGTGTGGAACCTGACATAAGACTCCATGTAGGGCTTGATGCAATGACCCTAAGATCAAGACCTAAACCAAAGCCAAGAGTCAGACACTTTACTGACTGCACCAACGAGGTGCCCATGTTTTTTTTTTTAATATTTATTTATGGTGTTTTATGCTTTGCAGGTTTTAAAGTTTTTTTATGTAGTTGAATTTATGTCTTCTTGCTCCTAGAGTTTCTTGGTTTTCTGCCACCCTTACAAAAGCCTCACCCATTTTTTTTCTTATGCTATTTTTATGGTTCTATTATATCTTTGGCCATTTCAATGTATATTGGAATAAGGAATAAGGTAGTACATGATCTTTATTTTTCCAACTAGCTAACTAGTTTTCCAGACACCTTTTACAATATTATCTTTTCTCTACTGATTTCAAAATGCTACCTTTACCAAAATCTAAATTGTTGTATGCACTTGGTTTGTTTCCAAACCTTCTACTCTGCTTCTTTTTTTTAAGTAGGCTCCATACTCAACTTGGGGCTTGAAGATAAAGAGTTGCACGTTCTACCACCAGCCAGGCACCCCTGCTTACTATTTTAATTATCATACCGTACTTTTAAGATTGTAACCTTACAATTGTTTTAATAACTAGTAGAGCTGGATTTCCCTCTAATTTATTTTTTATAACTTTCCCAGATATTCTTTCATGTTTTTACTTAGATGATTTTTTTTCAAAGATTTTATTTATTTTTCTAAGTTCTACTTAAAGGTTTTATTAATTTATTTGTAACAGAGCGGAGCACACAGAAGCACCGGGAGCAGCAGGCAGAGGGAGAAGTAGGCTCCCCACTGAGCAGGAAGCCCAACGCAGCACTTGATCCCACGACCCGGGATCATGACCTGAGCTGAAGGCAAACACTTAACTGATTGAGCCACCCAGGCGTCCCTCAAAGACTTTTTTTATTTACTTGAGAGAGAGAGATAGTAAGAGCAGGAGCAGGGGCGAGAGGGAAGCATGCTCCTTGCTGAGCAAGGAGCCCAATGTGGGGCTCAATCCCAGAACCCTGGGATCATGACCTGAGCCGAAGACAGGTGCTTAACTGACTGAGCCACCCAGAAGCCTCTACTTAGATGAATCTTTAAGATCATCTTTCAACTATCCCAAAAGTACTATGGGATATTTTTTTAAGATTATTTATTTATTTATTTGACAGAGAGAGATCACAAGTAGGCAGAGAGACAAGCGGGGCGGGGGGGCAGGGAAGCAGGCTCCCCGCCAAGCAGAGAGCCTGATGTGGGGCTCGATCCCAGGACCCTGGGGTCATGACCCGAGCTAAAGGCAGAGGCTTTAACCCACTGAGCCACGTAGGTGCCCCACTATGGGATTTTAAAATCAGGATAGCTATAGGGGCACCTGGCTGGCTCAGTTGGTAGAGCATGCAACTCTTGATCTCAGGGTTGTAAGTTCAAGCCCCACATGGGGTGTGGAGATTACTTAAAAACAAAATTTTTAAAAAAGAAAATAAAGTCAGAATTGCTATAAATTTGTAAATCAATTTAGGGGTAATCAATACCTTTACAAAATTCAATCTCTTGATGTCTCTGGAAAAAATTAGTTTCCCTAATGTAGGTTTTACACAATTTCCTCATTAATGTAGTATTTCATGGCACCTATAATGTGCAAGGCACTGTTTAAGATGTTGGACATAAAAAATAAAGTTCCTGTTTTGGTGGAGCTTACAAGCTAGTGGGAGAAAAAGAACAGCATTTTTAAAAAACAAACATATAATATGACAATTGGTGATGAGTGCCATAAAGAAAATAAATCTGGGGGTGCTGGGGTGGCTCAGTCAGTTAAGTGTCCAACTCTTGATTTTGACTCAGGTCATGATCTCAGGGTCGTGAGATGGAATTGTGCATCGGGCTCCAGGCTCAGAAGGGAGTCTGCCCGAGATTTTCTTTCTTTCTCTCCCTCTCTCCCTCCCCACCACATGCATGCTCTCTCTCTCTCTCTCTCAAATAAATATATCTTAAAAAGAAGAAAAGAAAAGAAAGCTGGATAAGAGGATAGAGAATAAAGGGAAAGGAGTGCTATTTTATATAGAGTGGTCAGGGAAGGCCTTTGTGATAGGTGAAACTTGATGGGAAACTTAAAGGAGGTGAACAAACCAGCCATGTGAATATCAGGGCATTACAGGAAGTAAGTACAAAGCCCTGCAGCTCAAGCATGATTGGTTTGAGGAACAGCAAGGAAGCTAGCTGGTGTGACTGAAGTGCAGGTGTTAAGATCTGAGTGGTAACTAGGGGCCAGGTTATATAAGTCCTTACAGGTCATGGGAAGGACTTTGAATTTTATTCTGAGTGGGTTTAAAAGCCACTGGGAGGTTTTATTTTTTATTCTTATTTTTAAAAATATTTATTATAGGGGCACCTGGGTGGCTCAGTGGGTTGAAGCCTCTGCCTTCAGCTCGGGTCGTGATTCCAGGGTCCTGGGATCGAGCCCCACATTGCATCGGGCTCTCTGCTCAGCGGGGAGCCTGCTTCCCCTCCTCTCTCTGCCTGCCTTTCTGCCTACTTGTCATCTCTCTCCCTCTGTCAAATGAATAAATAAAATCTTTTAAAAAATATTTATTATATATATATATATAGAGAGAGAGAGAGAGTGCATGTTGTGGGGGTGGGGAGGGACAGAGGACAGAGGGAGAGAAGCAGACTCCCTGCTGAGTGCAGAGTGGGAGCCCAATGTGGAGCTTGATTCCACAACCCTGAGACCATGATCTGAGCTGAAATCGAGTCAGACCCTCAACTGACTGAGCCACCCAGGCGTCCTACCACTGGGAGGGTGTTTTTTTTTTTTAAGATTTTATTTATTTATTTGACACACAGAGAGAGAGAAAGTACAGCAGGGGTAACAGCAGAGGAAGAGGCAGAGGGAGAAGCAGATTCCCTCCTGAGCAGGGAGTCTGATGTGGGGTCTCAATCCCAGGACCCTGAGATCACGACCCAAGCCAAAGGCAGGTACTTAACCAGCTGAGCCACCCAGGCACCCTGGGAGGTTTTAAAGAAAGTAGTGTCCTGTCTGATTTATTCTTTTAGATTATCACTCATTTCCATATGGAGAATAGGGGAACAAAAGTTGAAGTAGGAAGACCAGTTACATCCAGGAGAGAGATGATGGTAGTTTGGGCTAGGGTGGTAGTGGTGAGGGTTTTGTGTGGTCAGAACACAAAGAAGTTAGCCAGGGACTTCTTCTATCCACAGGGATTTGCCAATCTGGAGGTGCTTCTTAAGTGAGGGTGGCAGATGAGACAATGAGTTAGTGACCTGAAGCTACCAGAAAGATAGACCCTAGACCCTGGATAACCTCTCTCTCTCTCTCTCTCTCTCTCTCTCTCTCTCACACACACACACACACACACACACACACACACACACACACACACACAGGAAACAGTGAACAGGCAACTACTAATGAGTGGGAACTGGGAACCAAAGAGATGAAGGTCAGTTGGAGGTAAGTACCAGCCAAAGGGAGACTCCTAGTGCAACACAGACCCTATTCCGGAGACAGAACTTAAAGGACTGCACTCTGGAAATGGGGACACAAAAAATCCTCAAGCATCACTTCCAGACTGCTTATGCCTTCAGGTGAGCCATCAGGTGACTGGTATGAGATCTGAAAGAGGGGAGAAACCCACAGAGGTTAGCGAAGCACACAGGGATGCTTTTATCCTAAGGGTGTTTGCCTACTCCCAAGAGGCATCTGAGAAGCTGAGTTGCTCTTTCAGTAGCGTCATGGAGCTAGGCGTACAGGAGTTGGAATCCTGGGTAAACAATTCCTTGCTTTGGGCTTAGAAACTAGAGGATTACACTCCAGGAGTAAGGATGACCCAGAATTAAATCAGTCTTTACTAAGTCTGCATTTCAACTTCGTCATTTAAACAGCTCAGAACACATCAAGGTTTAAACTTGGATTAAGGAATCCCATATTCTTAGAACCCCCAGGCACCTGGAAAGGAGCAAACAAATCTTTTCTAGGAAAAGTGAATATTCCAGACTTCAAATTATTTCTATAAATAATTTTCAAATATGATACCCAACACATAATTAAAGGTAACTAGATCCACAGTGAGAGACAACACACAATGAGCAAGAACCATCAGAAACAGTAGACAATAGAAACAGACTCACTAAGATGCTAGATACTGAGAAAAGTCTTATTTAAACATTTCTTAAAGAACTAAAAATTAGAAAAGTGATAGTACAGTTTTGAAAACAAACCAACTAGGGGCATCTGGGTGGCTCAGCCGGTTAAGCATCTGTGTTTGGCTCAGGTCATGATCCTGGGGTCCTGGGATAGAGCCCCACATTGAACTCCTTGCTCAGTGAGGAATGTGCTTCTCCCTCTCCCACTGCTGCTCTCCCCACTTGTGCTCTCTCTCTTTCTGTCAAATAAAAAAATAAAATCTTTTAAAAAAAAACAACTAGAAATTATAGAAGTGAAAATTATAACCAAAATTAAGATCTTGGTAGATAGGTTTCAGAGTAGATTAAGCACAGCTAAAAACAGAATCAATTAACCAGAAGAGAAACTAAAGGAAATTGTTCCAATGAATCTATTTTCTAAACTGCAGACCAAGGAGCCAGAAGATAATAGAAAGAGGTTTTGGGCTTTTTTTTTTTTTTTTTTTTTTTAAGATTTGTTTGACACAGAGAAAAAAAGTACAAGCACAGGAGCAGCAGGCAGAGGGAAAGCAGGCTCCCTGCTGAGCAGAGAGCCTGACGTGGGGCTTCATCCCAAATCCCAGGACCCTGGGATCATGACCTGAGCCAAAGGCAAATGCCCAACCGACTGAGCCACCCAGGCACCTCTAGAAAGAGATCTTTAAGGTATTAAAAGGATTTTTTAGGGGCGCCTGGGTGGCTCAGTCATTAAGTGTCTGCCTTCAGCTCAGGTCATGATCCCAGGGTCCTGGGATCGAGCCCCGCATCATCGGGCTCCCTGCTCATCAGGAAGCCTGCTTTCCCTCTCCCACTCCCCCTGCTTCTGTTCCTGCTCTCTCTCTCTCTCTCTTTCTCTGTCAAATAAATAAATAAAGTCTTTAAAGAAAAGAATATTTTTAATTCCAACTTAGTTATACCAATTCTATACAGGTGAAAATATCTCTCAAAATTGAAGCAAGATATGGGAAACACAGGGGAAAAAAAGCAAGGCAGCTTTATTCATAATTGCCAAACCTTGGAAGCAACCAAGATGTCTTTCAAAAAGTTAATGGATAAATAAACTGTGTTATATCCAGGGGCACTGTCAGTTAAGTATCTGCCTTTGGCTCAGGTCATAATCTCAGGGTCCTGGGATCAAGCACCACATTGGACTCCCTGCTCAGTGGGGAGTCTGCTTCTCCCTCTCTCTCTGATCCTCCTCCCCACTTGTGCTCTCTCTCTGTCTCAAATAAATAAATAAAATCTTAAAAAAATAAAAATTATGGGTACCTGGGTGGCTCAGTTGGTTAAGCAACTGCCTTTGGCTCAGGTCATGATTCCGGTGTCCCAGGATGGAGTTCCATGTCAGGTTCCCTGATCAGCAGAGAGTCTGCTTCTCCCTCTGACCCTCCCCCCTCTCATGCTCTCTCTCTCAATTAAATAAATAAATAAAAATATTTAAAATTAACAAATAAATTTAAATTTAAATTAAAAAACCTGTGGTACAACTAGACAATGGAATATTGTTCAGTGTTAAAAAATGAAATGCACTATCATGCCATTAAAAGACATGGAAGAAGCTTTAGTGTATATTACTAAGTGAAAGAAAGAAATCTGAAAAGGCTATATACTATATGAATCCAATTACATATATGACATTCTGGAAACTATGGAGATAGTAAAAAGATCAGTGGTTGCCAGGGGCTTGGGGAGGGAGAGATGACTAGGTCGAGCACAGAGGATTTTTAGAGCAGTGAACTAATTTTTTTTTTGAATCTACACCCAATATGGGGCTTGAACTCACGACCCCAAGATCAAGAGTTGTATGCCCTTCCAAATGAGCCAGCCAGGCACCCCTAGAGCAGTGAACTATTCCGTATAACATATAATGGAGGATACATGCCATTACATATTTGTCAAAAACCATAGAACACACAACACAAAGAATGAACCCTAACATAAACTATGGCCTGCTACAAATGGATGAACCTTGAAGACATTATGCCGAGTGAAAGAAACCAGTCACAAAGGACCACATACTATATAGTTACATTTGTATGAAATGTCAGACAGGGAGTTTGAGGAAGAGGGGCACCTGGGTGACTCAGTTGGTGCCTCCAACTCTCGGTTTCAGCTCAGGTCATGATCTCAGGGTCATGGGATCAAGCCCCACATTGGGCTTCACCTTCATCAGGGAGTCTGCTTGAGATTCTCTCTCTCTCTCCCTCTCCCCACCCCTCCCACTCATGCATGCGGTGTGTGCTCTCTCTCTCTCAAATTAATAAACAAATAAAACCTTTAAAGGAATTGTAAGGAAGAGAGGAGGCTTCTTCAGGGTACCAGCAGTGATAAAACATGATAACAACACTTTGAGTTCATACTCAGGAGAAAGTCTCACTTTAAGTAAATACTAAGAACAGGTTTGAGACCTGGTGGATCTGAACACTAAGAGTCAAAAGAAGGGTTCTTCAAAACTGCACTGAACAAAAGGCTTAAGAAAGAAGGCAGTAACTTGGAAGGGAGAAGTATCTGTTAGAGGAGAGCATCACAGAATCAGAAGTTCAAATGACCCTTCCCCCAAAAAGCACCATTTATTAAAGAAACTGTACTTCATCATGTCAACAGAAGAGGGTGCTCTTGAACCAATAAACCAAATAAGGCGTCCAAACTCCTTTTCCCCTATCGCCATCAACTATTATTGCTGAACCAAGAGCTCCCAGAACACTTTAGAATGACTAGAAAAAGGAACCCAACATCTGCACAAAGCTAGTATAAGAAAAAAATGAGTTAAATATATTAAACAAGCAATTACAGATATGAAAGAATACTATGAATCAGAAATTCATACTCAGAATAGAAACAACCAGGAAAATGTGAAGTGAGTGCTGACTGAACTCAGGAAAAAAAAGTGAACAAAAAGACAAAATCATCTCAGAAGACCAAATTAAGAAGTAGCCAAAAGAGAATGGATATGATCGAATAAAACAGGAAAGAAAGAATGACAGTGAAAAAGAGCCAGGAAAACTGAAACAAAATAAAGAGCTAAAGAGGAAGATGCTTGATATAATATATCTGGAATCTCTTGAAAAGAAAAAGCAAATAATGAACAGAAGTAATTTTTTAAAATTAAAATCACAACAAAACTTTCTAGAGTAAAAGAACACCTGATTCTACATATTCAAAGAGCCCATTTTAGGGGTTCCTGGCTGGCTCAGTTGGTGGAGCATGTGACTATTGATCTTGGGGTTGTAAGTTGGAGCCCCACATCGGGTATAGAGATCACTTAAAAATGAAATTTAAAAAAATAAAAAATGAATAAAGAGTCCATTTTATAATTGGGAAAACTGACCATCAATTCTGAGACAAGGTCTGATAAAACAGACATTAATGATAAATAAAAAAATCCTTTGGATCTAGAGGCAAAAAGAAGAAAAAACTGAAAACAAGTGACCTACAAAAAAAGAAAATTGGGCGGCATCAAACCACTTGATAGGATTACATAAAGTAAGACAAGAGTGAAGAAACACTTTAAAGAAACTCAAGTAAAAAAATCGTGTGCCATGAATTTTAGTTTTAAAGTTTTAAGAACTAAAGATATTTTGTATTTAAGAACTGGTTCTGAGGATTCTACTAGAGGTCAAGTTTCATCCAACTAAGAGAAGATTGGACATTTTTGGTAAAAGAACACATAATGAGAGTTGAGTAGGTTTAATTATAAATGTAAGACTAAAACAAATAGAAGAATCAAGGTTTGAATGCTTTCTGACAAAGTAGAAATACAACCCAAAAACGGAGTGAAGGAGAAATGTCGAGGTGACTCAATGATTGCCATATAGGCCATAGGCAGGAGTCAAAGGATATCATTTTCTTAAAAGATCTATTGTTTTATTTGAGAGAGAGAGAGAAAGAGAGAGAGCAAGCACACAACCAGAGGGCGGCGGGGTGGGGGGGAGCAGAAGGAGATGGAGTGAGAGACTCTCAAGCAGACTCCATGGACACAGGACTCCATCTCATGACAATGAGATCATGACCTGAGCTGAAACCAAGAGTCAGATACTTAACCGACTGAGCCACCCAGGCGCCCCTCAAAGAATATCATTTTAAAATAGCAAACCAAATAATAGAAACCTAGGTGGTGAGGATAATGGGAATGAAGATTCCAGTATAAACCACCTCATCTACCCTAGTTGATGGCTTCACCTAAGTTTCCTTAAGCTCTGACCCTTGAGGTAGCACTTCAAGTATCTCAAGTATCCAATGGGCTCCAAGCTAGACAACCTCTCTCTCCCTGCTCTCCCATCAGCCCAGGCAATTCATTACATAACACTTCTCAATTCTGTTTTGTAATCTTATGGTGACACTCCCTCTCTCTCACATTCTCAACCCACAAAAAAAGAATACTTTACCTTCCTGCTTGCCAGCTGCCCTACTTCTAGCCAGAGAATCCAGCTTCCATTGAGCCTTCCAAAGGGCTTCCGGAGCAGCTTTATTTATACAGATTTGCACAACACATTTGTCTGTAGGGGCAGCATCCTGACTTCTAGCACAGCCAGATACTGAACAGTTACTCTCTATTCCAGAAGATTGTTGAAATTTAAAGTTGTTTTTTAAAAATTATAAGTTGCGGGGCGCCTGGGTGGCTCAGTGGGGTTAAAGCCTCTGCCTTCGGCTCAGGTCATAATCTCAGGGTCCTGGGATCGAGCCCCGCATCGGGCTCTCTGCTCAGCAGGAAGCCTGCTTCCTCCTCTCTCTCTGCCTGCCTCTCTGCCTACTGTGATCTCTGTCTGTCAAATAAATAAATAAAATATTTTTAAAATAAATAAATAAATAAATAAATAAAAATTATAAGTTGTAACCGTTTTCTTTATTTTATTTTTTAAAGATTTTATTTATTTGAAAGAGAGAATGAGCAGAGGGAGGGGCAGAGGGACAAGCAGACTCTCCACTGAGCTGGGAGCCCGATGGGCTTGATCCCAGGACCCTGGGATCATGACCTGAGCTGAAGACAGATGCTTACCCCACTGAGCAACCCAGGCGCCCCCATAGTCATTGTTTTCTTTAGGCCATACCCAGTTGCTTGCTAATCAAGCCATAAAAGCAGACAGTAGGTAAGTAGTTCAGAAAAAAATATGAAAGATAATGCTAGTTTTTTTGTTTGACGCCAGTGTTTCTTACATTATTAAAGCAATATCCATCTATTCCTGTTTCAGTAAGGTTTTATAAAATATTATCATAAGGAAACATGGAATTGTCCTTTTGGGCACATTATTAAGAGGATCATATGTTTTCTACCTTTCCCCTATTAATATAATAAATATTATAATAATATATTTCATTATACTGAAGCACCTTCACATTTCTAAAATAAAGTCCATGTGGTCATGGTTAATACATGATGGTATTCTTTTGTTAGTATCTTATTAGAGTTTTTGCAGCAATATTTTAAGTGATATTTAGTTATTTTTATTTTGAACAATCTCTTTTTCTTGACTGATATTTTTCCTTTCAAATCGTCTTCTTTCAAGAGCAGTGCTCATATGCATACCACAGCCCAGCAGCCATGTATGGTCCCTGCTCAGTCCAGGATTCCTTCACATACCTGTCTTAGCCCAACATAAAGGAGCCCTCATAGAGCCCACAGTCCTTAACCATAGTAGCCACTGAGGTGAGGGATGACACTCTGCCCAGTTCAGGACCCTTATACAGACTTCTACTCCCACAGTTGCTGAGCATATCATCTTCTAACACATAGCAGACCAGCAGGATTTCTTCTGTCTATATCCATACCACTCTTTAGCATAATAGGGCCTGCTTAAGATTCTCTCTCTCCCTCTGCCCCTCCCCTACCTCTCTCTTCCTCTCTCGCCTCTCTCTCTCTCTCCCCCTCTCCCCTCAAAAAAAAGAAATTCTCTTTATCAGAAAATACCATAAGGTGAAAAGACAAGTTACAAAATGGAGTAGATATTTGCAATAAATCCTAGAATAAATGGCTGTTTTCCAAAAATGAATAAAGAATTCCTACAAATCAATAAGACAAAAGACAACATAATAGAAAAATAAGCTAGAGACTTGAGTAGTCACTCCACAAAACTGTAAATCCAACTACATAATAAACATGTGAAAATTTGCTTAACCTCATTAGTAATCAGAGAAATGTAAATTAAAACTACAATGTGCTGTTATTGCATACCCACTTGATTGGTGAAAATCAAAAGCCTGACACTAACAATGGCTGACAAAAACACAGAGCAATAATGAGACTGCATACTATTGTAACCACCTTTGAAAATTGTCTAATTATTTACTAAATTTTAAAATATACATATTTCATGAGTGAGCAGTTCCACAGAGGTATATATCTGACAGAAATATTTTCCCATGTACCCTATAATATATAATATAATTATATGTATACTTAAGAGAAGTTGTCCTTCAAAAGTAGAATAAAACATGCCATGTTTATCTAATGGACTATTACATAACAAGGAAAACAAACTACAGATACAAATAAAAACTTAGAGTGTAAAAACACTTACGGTATAGAGAGTTGATTTGTTGGGTCTTATTTGGTCACTTATATGAGTGAGATTTGTATCACGGCTTACAGGGGCAGCAATAAAGTTAAGGGGCCTTTCTTTTTTTTTAAGATTTATTCTAGAGAGACAGGGTGAGAAAGAGACCTTGAGAGACAGCAAGTGGTGGGAGGGGCAGAGGGAGAGATTCTTCAAGCAGACTCCCTGCTGAGTGCAGAGTTCTATGTGGGCCTCGATTCCACAACCCATGAGATGTGCCCTGAGCCAAATGATTCTTAACTGACTAGCCACCCAGAAGCCCCAAGAGAATTTCTTAATTTAATTTAATCTAATTTAATTTTATTTATTTTAATTTGACAGAGAGAGAGTGAGAGATCACAAGTAGACAGAGAGGCAGGCAGTGAGGAGGGGGAAGCAGGCCCCCCGCTGAGCAGGGAGCCTACATGGGGCTCAATCCAAGGACCCTGAGATCATGACCTGAGCCGAAGGCAGAGACTTAACCCACTGAGCCACGCAGGTGCCCCAGAATTTCTTAATTTTAATGCACTTAAAATCATCAGTTTGTTCCTGGGCTCTCTGTTCTGCTCCATTGGCTTGTTTATTTGTGTTAATATCACAATGTATTAGTCAATATAGCTTTACAATGAGTCTTGATATCTGCTACAGCAATTCCTCCCACCCTGTTCTTCAACAGTGCCTTAGCTATCCTTGGCCCTGTGGATTTCCAAGTATGCTTTTGAATTAGCTTGTCAAATTCCACAAAGAAAACCTGCTGGGATTTTAATTGTAATCTGTAGATTACATTGCATCTATAGATCATTGCACTGAATCTATAGATCATTTTACTATTTTACAATTGTTGGTTCATTCCCTGGGTGAAATTTGAAACCACTTCCCCCACAAACACAGTGGGCAGGAAGAGACCCAAGAAAGAGAGCACTCTAGATTGGTGGGGGGCAGTCTTCATAAGCAAGGGAGCTTCCATACATACAAAGCTTATTTTTGGTGGTCATATCCTCTCAATGATTTCCTCCAATAGTATTTAGTCTTCTACTCCACAAACACAGTGTATCACTTCTTTGGTTTAGGTCTTTTTCTTCTTCTTCTTTTCCTTTTTTTAAAGATTCACCTACTTATTTTAGAGAGAAAGTGAGGGAGAGGCAAGGGAGAGAGAGAGAATCTCAAGCAGACTCCCTGCCAATGCAGAGCCCCACCTGGGGCTTGATCCAAGAAGCTCGAGATCACCACCCAAGCCAAAATCAAGAGTCAGATGCCCAACTGTCTGAGCCACCCAGGCATCTCTGTTTAGGTCTTCTTGAATATTTTTTAATAAGGTTTTATATTTTTATCCACAGAGTATACAAACTTCTCCAATTGTATTTGTTTCAAGGCTTTTCTAACATTTTATTGTGATATTGTTCAAAAATACAGAAAAGGTGAGAGGATATTATAGTGAACACCCATATACCCACCACCTTGATTTTTACCATTAACATTTCACTCTACTTGCTTTATCATGTATTATTCATCTCCCTAACTCTCTATCCATCCATTAATCCACGTCATTCTTGATGTATTTCAAAGTAAATTGCAGACATCGGTGCAGAGGCTACTTTTAGGCAATAGGCTTGAGGAATGGAAACTTAAGGCAAAAGCGCCCACAGCAACCACCGAGCCGAATGCAGACAGGCTCATTAAGCCACCCACCTCAAAACAGTCATAAGTCCTAACTGACCAATTACAACCAAGCACAGTTCCTGAGATTACCAAAAAGGGGAAAATTCCATATACCCCATACTCCCTTACTCTGCCCTGTAACTGTGGCCCCTTACCAACACCTTTTTCCAGATAGTCTCTCTGCTTTGCTGTCCCGTTCACCACTCCCTTGTGGGGTATTCAGTAAACTTCTATCTCTTTTGTTCTCCCTTGGGTGAGTTATTTCACCACCCACATAGTTAGCCTCCACCCTATCAGGTTGCCCCACATTTGGTGGCCCCCCCATCCGATCGGGAGACCCCACATTTGGTGGCCTTCATGGTTGGTACACTTACTCTGAAGTTCAACATGATATTCCAAGTTTTTTAAAATGATGCTTTGGCATATTGTATCCTTTTCTTTTAATTTCCATTTTTCTATTTGTTGTCATTATGTGGGAAAAAATTAAATTTTGTATATAGATCTTTTATCCAGCATCCTTGTTTAACAGACCCATTAATTCTAAACATTGATCTGTATGTACTTTTAGAACATTTATATACATAGTCATGTCATGTGCAAATAATAAAAATTCTGGTTTATCCTCTCAAAACCTTATACCATTTTCCCCTTGTTGCACTGCATAGGACTTCCACTACAATGTTAAAGACAAATGGTGGTGATAGTGGGCATGTCTGTTATGTTCATGATCTCATATGTTCAATTATTCACCATTAAATATGGTGATGGTTTAAATTTTTTCAAGATCCTTATCAAATTAAAACCATTCTCATCTAAAATATTTTTTAAAATATAAAAAGAATATTCTCATCTATTCCTATTTTGCTATTAGTTTTTAATATGCGTGGATACTGAATTTTTAAAATATTTTATTTTTAAGTAATCTCTATACCCCATGTGGGACTTGAACTTACAACCCCAAGATCAAAAGTTGCATGTTCTACCAACTGAGCCAGTCAGGCACCCTTGAATGGATATTGAATTTGTTACGTTTTTTCTGCATCTTCTGAGGTTACCACAAGATTTTCCCTTTTATTTATTTTTTAAAAAAGATTTTATTTATTTATTTGACAGAGAGAGAGATCACAAGTAGGCAGAGAGGCAGGCAGAGAGAGAGGAGGAAGCAGGCTCCCCACTGAGCAGGAAGCCTGATGCGGGTCTCGATCCCAGGACCCTGGGATCATGACCCGAGCCAAAGGTAGAGGCTTTAACCCACTGAGCCACCCAGGCGCCCCAAGATTTTCCCTTTTAGAATAACATGGAGGACATTAGGAGAAGGAAAGGAAAAGTGAATTGGGGGAAATCAGAGTCGGAGATGAACCATGAGAGACTGTGGACTCTGAGAAACAAACTGAGCGTTTTGGAAGGGAGGGGGGTGAGGGGATGGGTGAGCCTGGTGGTGGGTATTAAGGAGGGCATGTATTGCATGGAGCACTGGGTGTGGTGCATAAACAATGAATCTTGGAACACTGAAAAAATAAAATAAAATTAAAAAAAAGATTTTCCCTTTTAATATATTAATACAGAATAGCCAGAGCAATCCTGAAAAAGAAAGCAAAACTGGGGGCGCCTGGGTGGCTCAGTGGGTTAAATCCTCTGCCTTCGGCTCAGGTCATGATCCCAGGGTCCTGGGATCGAGCCCCACATCCGGCTCTCCGCTTGGTGGGGAGTCTGCTTCCCCCTCTCTCTCTCTGCCTGCCTCTCTGCCTACTTGTGATCTCTCTCTCTGTCAGATAAATAATAAAATCTTTAAAAAAAAAAAAGAAAGCAAAACTGGAGACATCACAACTCTGAAGTTCAAGCTCTATTACAACTTCTTACTAGACACATTGCCAGAGGCAAGGAAAACAAAAGGGAAAATGAACTAATGGGGCTTCTTCAAGATAAAAACTTTCTGCAAAGGGAAGGAAACAGTCAACAAAACTAAAAGGCAGCCTATAGAATGGGAGAAAATATTTGCAAATGACCTATCAGATAAAGGGTTAGTATCTAAAATCTATACAGAACTTATTAAACTCAACAGCCAAAAAACAAATAATCCAGGGGCACCTGGATGGCTCAGTGTGTTAAGTCTCTGCCTTTAGCTCAGGTCATGGTCTCAGGGTCCTGGGATCAAGCCCCGCATCAGGCCCTCTGCTCAGCAGGGAGCCTGCTTCCCCCACCTCTCTCTGTCTGCCTCTCTGCCTTGTGATCTCTCTATCAAATAGATAAATAAAATCTTTAAAAAAAATAATCCAGTTAAGGAATGGGTAGAAGACATGAATAAACATTTTTCCAAAGATCTCCAGATGGCTAACAGATAAATGAAAAGATGCTCAACATCACTCATCATTGGGGAAATATAAATCAAAACCCTGATGAGTTATCATTTCAGAGCTGTCAGAATAGCTAAAATTAACAACACAAGAAACAAGTGCTGGTGAGGATGTGGAGAAAGGGTAACTCTCCTACATTGTTGGTGGGAATGCAAAATGGTGCAGCCACTCTGGGAAACAGTATGTAGATTCCTCAAAAAGTTAAAAATAGAACTACCCTATGACCCAGCAACTGCACTACTAGGTATTCATCCAAAGGATACAAAAATACAGATTCAAAGGGGTACATGTACCCCACTGTTTATAGCAGCATTATCAACAATAATCAAACTATGAAAAGAACCCAAATGTCCACTGACTGATGAATGGATAAAGAGGTGGTATATGTATACAATGGAATATTACTCAGCCATCAAAAGGAATGAAATCTTGCCATTTGCAACAATGTGGATGGAGCTAGAGTGGATTATGTTAAGCGAAATAAGTCAGGCATAGAAAGACAAATACCATATGATTTCACTCATCTGTGGAGTTTAAGAAACAAAACAGATGAACCTATCGGAAGGGGGTAAAAAAGAGAGAGAGGGAAACAAACCATAAGACCCCTAATGATAGAGAACAAACTGAGGGTTCATGGAGGGAGTTGGGTGGGGTGGGCTAAATAGGTGATGGATATTAAGGAGGGCACTTGTCATATTGAGCACTGGATGTTATATATAAATGATGAATCACTAAATTGTGTTCCTGAAAACAATATTACAGTATATGGTAACTAACTAGAATTTTTTTTTAAAAGATTTTATTTATTTATCACGGATAGAGAGAGCACAAGCAGGGGAGTGGCAGAGGGAGAGGAAGAAGCAGGCTCCCCACCAAGCAGGGAGCCCGATGCGGGACTCAATCCCAGGACCCTGGGATCATGACCTGAGCCAAACGCAGATGCTTAACCAAATGAGCCACTCTGGCGTCCCAACTAACTAAATAAAAATTTAAAAAAAAAAAAAAAAAAAGAAATATGTTAATAAGACCACTTAAAATAATTGCTTCTTTTGTCAAAATATACTTGCATTTCTGGGCATAAACCCAACCTATTCAAGATATATTATCCTTTCCTTCATATATTACTGGACTTGGTTTGCTAAAATTTGGTTTAGGAGTTTTGCACCTAAGTTGACGAATGAAACTGGCCTATCATTTTGCCTTTTTCAAACTGTCCTTGTTATTCTAGTAACAAGGTTAGAGGAGCCTCATAAAGTAAGTTGGGCAATGTCCTATTTCTAGTCTCCTGAAGAGACTGGAGCTGTTTCTTCAAATATTTAGTAGAACTCAACTGTGAAGAGCTCTTGGCCTGAAACTTTAGTATTATTTGAGCTTTCGATTTTCTTACTGTATTAATTTTGATAAACTGTGTTTTCAAAGAATTTATCCATTTTATTATAATGTTAAAGTGTCTGACATCTGGGGCGCCTGGGTGGCTCAGTGGGTTAAGCCTCTGCCTTCAGCTCAGGTCACGATCTCAGGGTCCTGGAATCGAGCCCCGCATCGGGTTCTCTGCTCAGTGGGGAGCCTGCTTCCCCCCACCACCTGCTGCTCTGCCTACTTGTGATCCCTCTCTCTATGAAATAAACAAATGGAATCTTAAAAAAAAAATGTCTGACATGTGGGGCTCCTGGGTTGCACAGTCAGTTAAGCATCCAACCCTTGGTTTCGGCTCAGGTCCTGATCTGTGTCCTCTGATCAAGCCCTGTGTCAGGTTCCATGCTCAGCACAGAGTCTGCTTGAAATTCTCCCTCTCCCTCTGCTCCTCCTGCTCATTCTTTCTCTCAAATAAATAAATATATCTGTTTTAAAAATGTCTGACATAAAGTAGGTCATGAAATTCTCTTATTACCTAAATACTTCCTCAATGTTCAACTAATAAAAGGCCTACAGTATCAGTAGCTCTCTCGATGGTTTTAAACATTTTTTCATAGACTTTGTCCACCTTTTTTACTTGTCTTTAAAGGAGGGTTGGTCTGAATTACCTGATCTGCCATTACCTGATATAGAATACCTTAAGCAGTTCTTGGCTTAAGGTCTCAGGCATGTCTTTCAAAGCTGTACATACAGTTAGGTTGAGGGGAAGATCAGGAGTGGTACCCTGGGTACTCCTTATTTCCTAATTTGGTGCTTCCCCGACTATTTCTTGTCCTGGTACAGTTGAAGCAAAATTTAACTGAGTAAATTTGAAGAGCTAATTGGCTTTACTCAATTCATGAATCGGGCAGCATCCCATCTAGCAAATAGAAAGGCCCTGTACAAAAGAGTTATACATAACGGAAGGTTTGTACAGGCAGAAACAAGGAAGTTATTAGCAAAAGAAAAGAAAGGATTGTTTCAGGCAAGGTCACCTTCCCTTGGAAGAAGGGCAGGGGGTCTTATCATGCAGATTGTTTCACCAGTGTTGATCAGGAAATTCCAGATTGACTGGTTAAAGGTCACCTTAAATCTTGGAATTAAGTTTTGGTTTGCAAGTGACTCCATTTGCGGCCTTTTTTTTTTTTTAAACAATCTTCATAGAAACTTGTTTTTTAGGGCACACTGTGGTAAAATGGATAGATGGCTCATGGACACAGATGATTAGCCTAGGGGCTCAGCCACACTAGTCTTTGCCTGGCTGTCCTAAAGACTGAGGAAGGCAGTACATCAGGACCCCCCAGAACCCACAAGGGGCGTACCTATGTGAAGTTGCAAATAATTTAGCGAACTCTTCCTAATTCTTCCCTCCTTTCCCCTCCACAGCTCACAGTGCTCCCCTTTAAGCTGTTTCCCATTCAGAAGTCAATCTCTTACAGCCACCCTCATGACCTGTCTTTGCAATGCATCCCCTCTCCCCAAGGGATAATGAAGTCCCTGCTCCCCCAATCCCTTCTTGAACCCTGAAAACTCAGGCCTCTGGCTCCCACTGCTTATTAATGGATGTAATGAATAAAATTTTATCAGAACACAACTATATCCATTTCTTTACATATTGTACATGACTGCTTTCTCACTACAACACCAGAGTTAAGTAGTTGGTGATATGGGAAAGGCAACAGAGGCAAAAGAAAAATTATTAAATTTCCTTACAACTTACAGCCCATTAAGTTCTTGAAACAGGCAGAATGACATTCCTCTAGGGACTCAACTGCCTAAATGTTGACACTTTGCTAAGAGCAAAAGGCAATCTTAGCAGACCCTCCAGGATCCTCTGAGTCTGCTTTAAATATATGGAAATTCCTTTGGAGATCCCTTTATTTCAACCCCCACACCCCGCCCATACACTTTAGGAATCGTCCTCCATGTGGCCCACTGATACACATCTGAAGGATCTCTTGACTGAGAGTTTACTAAACAGTAATAAATGTCTTTTCCTAACAATAGCTAGGCCCCTCAGGATCCTGGAAAACTTGTTTCCAAAATACCTTGGAGCTTTGTTCTGTTCCTAACACCCTCCCAACTTGCAAGTGTATAATGGGTCACTCTTCATGACCCCAGCTCTTTCTGCCCATGGGTCCTGCCCCCGTGCTTTAATAAAACCACTTTTTGCACCAAAGACGTCTCAAGAATTCTTTCTTGGCCATCTGCTTTGAACCCTAACATCTTTCCTACATCACTTGGGACAGAAATTGTATGGCCTGCAAAGTCTCAAATGTTTAGCACTTGGCCTTTACAGAAAAAGTTTGCCAACCCCACATGAGAGGACTGTTCTCATTAGTTTAGCTTGTCTGGGAGAAAAACAGCCTAAAAATAGTGTAAAATTAAGTCTGTGGCCATAATCCTCTCAACAACCCTTTCACATGGGTTGACATTCTCATCCCCTTTTACAGATGAGGAAACTGTGACATGCCAGGACGTTCCCCAACCAAGATCTGACAGGCTGGCTCTCCAGACTGGCTCTGAACTCCTACAGAGGACTACCTCCTTTGTGAAGCAGAGCTAGGAATGCAACTTTATCAGTCTTCAGACTCCTCCTATCAGGATTCCAGAGCCCCCTGAGGCAGTTAGCCTGTGGCTAGACTTAAGAACCTTGCTCCCAAAACACCACTGGGACCCTGGCAGACAGATAATTGCACTATTCTGTACATCCTGTCTGCTTTCCTGGGTCATGTGTAGCCCTGCCCCACCAACTGTACTCGCCACACAGAGAAAAGAACAAAGAATTTCATAAGTAGCACCCTACCATTCACTAGAAAATTCTAGCATTTTCTTCCATATGCTTCAGCATTTCTGTTATTAAGAAATAAAATATAACCCCAGTTGGAGCTCCCTCTGTACTTCTCCTGGATCTCTTTACCTTCCCTCTCCAAAGGTAGCCACAGTACTGAAATTGGGAGTTTCTTTCCCATGCATGCCAGAACTCTTTACTAGCCTGCCTTTTTAAAAATTTCATCATCCAAAAAAAAAAAAAAATTTCATCATCCGGCCTGGGCAAGAAATACTAGTTCTTCGGGTTCATAGTCTCTCCAACCATTTTCATCCTTCCTCTGATGAGGTAGGTGGTATCTTTGAATCTGGTTGTTTGGAGTTCAGTGTCTTTGTTCTCAATGATCCTAATCATGGGTGTGGTTGCCAGGCAAGGGGTGGGGGTGGAGGAAAACAGAACTGGAGTGGTGACTGAGTTACTAGTTTAACACAAATAAGGGCTTCCCATCTCATTCTATTACATCCACTTGTCACACTCACCAGGCTAAAGGAAGAAGTTCTTGCTATGAGGTCCTTCGCCGAAATTGTGTTCCAGACCTTGGGCTGAACTGGGCAAGGTTACCCAGAGCAGGTGAAAACATCTTGGTCAAAAGGATGAGGGAAGGAGGAAGAAGGCTGGAAGTTGCAACTGTGGTGTGTCTCCCCACCCGATGGGGGCCCCCAAATGTGGAGCCACCTGATGGAGTGGAAGCCGTAGGCCCCAGTAGTGAAAGAATTCACCCAAGGCTGCACAAAGGAGCTAGAAGTTTATTGAATACACCACACAAGGGAGCAAAGCAGAGATTGTCTGCAGGGAGGTAGTGGGTGTGGGCAGTATTTAAAGGGGGAAAGTGAGGAGGGATGGGGATGTATGGAATTTCCCCTTTTTTGGTAACTGAACCTGGTTGTGCATAGCAGCCCGTTGGTTAGTTAGGGCCTATGGCTATTTTGAGATGGGTCGCCTGATGGGCCTGTCTGGATTCAGCCCGGGGGTTGGGATACCATGGTCCCTTTTGCCTTAACCAAGTTTCCATGGCTCAACCCTGTGGTCTCAAAGTAGCCTCTACAACAACTAGGAAAAAGTTACAAGGATTAGCTTCCAAAGATGAGCCTCAGTTTTACATTAGAAAGGGGGAGTAAGAGATGGTAAGATTAGAAAATAAAATATAAGAGAGGTGGAGTCAAGATCTAGGCTGTGGTGAGAAGAGAGTACTAAGGACCTGTGCTCCTTATCCTTTATTGATTTTCCCCTCTGGATCCACTCCCCACTCTGCTCCATATTCACCCACATACAGATATCGGTGAGCTCCATGGCCACTGACTTCCAGTCGGGTTTGGCCAATGGAGAGGACTGGCAAGAAATTGTAGGAATGGAGTAGGACAAAGTTGGGGTACCTACTTCTATGACTTGTTCTCTGAGAAGTTTTTGTAGGCTGGCTGGCTGTTTCCCTCACCTGAAGGTCATAGTTCCTCTCATCAAGTAGCCCTTGCCATAAGCCCCTTGCTCTCCCCAATCCAGGTTCAAGAAATCACTCTCTCCCTCTGCTGCTTTAGGTATAAGGGTGTTAACAGTCTTGCTAGTCGCATGTTCTGGAATATCACTGTGGATTCTCGACACACTACCTACACTACCTAAATTCTGCACATAGTTACTCTATTAAATGCTTCTTTCAAAAAATGTGAGTGTGCCATCTGTTCCCACTGGTCACTGATACAAGGCTCATTTCTTAAGTTACTGAGAAAATTGCTGACAAGTTAATTCTATTACTTCTATTAATGACAAACGAAGAGCATTAACTTTCAATCCAAGGAGGGGATATATAGAAAGACTCTAACTGATAATTTTGTAAAAGCACAAAATGTATACACCAAAACTTCCTAAAGAAATGATTTCTAGGAACGTTGACTCTTAGGCCTGGAAATCTGTTGTATCTTTTTTTTTTTTTAAAGATATTATTTATTTATTTGACAGAGGGAGAGAGAGATCACAAGCAGGCAGAGAAGCAGGCAGAGAGAGGGGGGGAAGCAGGTTCCCTGCCGAGCAGAGAACCCGACGTGGGGCTCGATCCCAGGACCCTGGGATCACGACCCAAGCCGAAGGCAGAGGCTTAACCCACTGAGCCACCCAGGCGCCCCTGTTGTATCTTTTTTTAAACGTTGAGTTTTACAAAGGTAATCTCTGATATACTTATTTGTCTAATATCTGTCTCCCCTACTACACTGTAAACTCCATGACACCAGAGACATATCTGTTTTATTCACTACTGCATCCTCAGTGACCAATATCCCTCAAACAGTAGATATTCAACAATTTTTTTTATTTAATGAACGAGTGAATTGTGATTAAAACAATTTTTTGAGTTATGGTTTTGAAAATAGTCAAAAGCAGTAGTAAAAACAATTAACCATCATGGAATACTGATGAGTCATTCTCTTAATTAGAGGCAGATATGAGGCGGGCACTTGTTTGGAGAGTTTCTTCAGTGAATCATGTGACTTCTTTGTGGCTTACAATCATATCTTTTTGTGAAGGTGGTGTGGGAGTGTTCACAAATTTTTCAGGGTGTCTTCTCAATTATAGAGATGCAGGAAATGGTAAATCTCAACATAGCCTGCACAAAATTGTTTAGATTTTCTTTAGGAGAGACTTAACATATTCAGAACAGAGGAATCCACAGTACATCCTTTACAGAGATATAATGCCTGTGATATCAAATGAATCCCTGAAGAGGCAATAACATCAAGAAATCTACACCACTGTGAAAAACAGAATGGAGGTCCCCCAAAAAATTAAAAAAGAAAACTACCATATGATCTAGCAGTCCCACTTCTGGGTATTTATCCAAAGAGAATGAAAACACAAATTCAAAAAGATATATGCACTTGCTATTTTCACTGCAGTATTATTTACGATAGCTAAGATATGGAAGCAACCTAAGCATCCATCAATGGATAAATGGATAAAAAATATGTGATACATGTATATAATGGAATACTACTTAGCCATAAAAAGAATGAAATCTTGCCATTTGCAACAACATGGATGGACCCTGAGGGTATTATGCTAAATGAAATAAATCAGACAGAGAAAGACAAATACCATAGGATTTCACTTACATGTACCATCTAAAAACCAAAACAAATGAGCAAAACAAAACAAAACTCATAGATACAGAGAACAGATTGGTGATTGCCAGAGGGAAGGGAAAGGAGGGTGGGTAAAATGGGTGAAGTGGATTCAGAGGTACAAACTTCCAGTTATAAAATAAATGTCACGGTGATGTAATATACAACATGATGATGA
This sequence comes from Enhydra lutris kenyoni, assembly GCF_002288905.1. Lineage (NCBI taxonomy): Eukaryota > Metazoa > Chordata > Mammalia > Carnivora > Mustelidae > Enhydra > Enhydra lutris. The sequence goes on from NW_019154137.1 coordinate 6,332,079, forward strand.
TAGTCAATAATATTGTATTGCATATTTGAAAGTTGCCAAGAGAGTAAATCTTGAAAGTTTTCATTATAAAAAAAAAGAGTTTGTAACTGTATGATGATGGAAGGTAACCAGACTTATAGTGGTGATCATTCTGCAATGTATAAAGGATTGAATCATTATATATTATATACCTAAAACTAACATGTTATATGTCAATTATATTCTAATCAAAAAAAAAGAAATACCATAAAAAAGGTATACTAACCACAAGGAAAAGAAATCCATAAATGCTTTGATAGGAGAACCATCAGAGATTTCTTCCTTGCCTGAACACTTGCCTCATATCACCCAGGAAATAACCCATATGAGCACAACTGTTGTGGGGCATTCGATTGCAAATGCTTATGTTCAATTATCAAACATGCATTGCATACCTACTATTCCTCCTGTCCTGTGAAGGTACCCATCCACTCACAGACTCTGGCAATGGTGATTAAGTCTGGGGCGCCTGACTGGCTCGGTCTATGGAACATGTAGCTCTTGATCTTGGGGGTCAGAAGTTCAAGCCCTACATTGGGTGCAGAGATTATTTAAAAAAAAAAAAGATATAGTCCGTGTCTGTGATTACTCACAGACTAGTGGAGCCACAATCACAATATGCTATGGCACATACTATAAAGGTACTACTGTTTTGTTTTTTGAACTTTTTATTTGGAGATAATTTCAAGCTTTGGGCAAGCGTGCTAGAATAAAAGTAGCATAAGGACACCTTTTGTTGGTTTGAAACCTTGGCAGCTTCCTAGGTGAAATCTAAAATTGGCCTCGGTACACAGAGGGGCAGTGGGAACCAAAGGAAGAGGCAGACCATTATAGATTGGTAGGTGGCAGATTTACTAAGCAAAAGAATTTACATGCAAGCCTTATCTTAGGTGGCTATGAGATGACTAAATCTCTGTGCCCAGCCTCTAAATCTTAAAAGTTTATACAGAGGCCTTGGGGTGCTCAGGTCATGATCTTAGGGTCATGGGATGGAGCCCTACATCAGGCTCAGCGCTCAGTACAGTCTGCTTGTGCCTCTCCCTCTGCACCCCCCCCATTTACTCAAGCGCGGTCTCTCTCTCTCTCAAATAAATAAAATCTTTTTAAAAAGATTTTATTTATTTATTTGAGAGAGAAAAAGATTTTATTTATTTATTTGAGAGAGAGTGAGAGCACAAACTGGGGGAGCAGCAGGCAGAGGGAGAAGCAGGCTCTCCACTGAGCAGGGAGCCAGATGTGGGGCTCAATCCCAGGACCCTGGGATCATGACATGAGCTGAAGGGAGGTGCTTAGCTAAATGAGCCACCCAGGTGCCCCTAAAAAAAAGGTATATATAGGGGGCTTAATGGGGCTCAGTTACATGTATAGTCCAGATGGTCTCAACAACACTTTATTCTCTCAAGGCTATGACCTTGGAACAGCTTCCACTGTGAGAATGGCGGGCAGAACATACATTCCCAGGATAGGAGAGGAGGTAAGGAGCCTCTGATTGAATGGGGTCTAGCTCATGGGTCAGTCAGGGGTCATGCACTCTCAGTGACCTCTTCCAACACCTTTACCCAGATTCATGTAATGTTAACTTTTTAGCCCATGTGCTTTTGCATGCTTTATCTATCTGCCTATATTTTCCCCTAAACTATTTAAGAGTATTATACATAATTACCCCTCACCCTTATATACTTTAGTTTGTGAACCAACATCTTGTCTCTTTAGCTTCCTTTAATCTGGAACATTTCCATAGGCTTTGTCTTTTTTTTTAAGATTTTCTTTCCTTTTCTATTTTTTTTAGAGATTTTATTTACTTATTTGACAGAGATAGACACAGTGAGAGAGGGAACACAAGCAAGGGGAGTGGGAGAGGGAGAAGCGGGCTCTCCACCAAGCAGGGAGCCCAATGTGGGCCTCGATATCAGAAGCCTAGGATCATGACCTGAGCCAAAGGCAGATGCTTAACGCCGGAACCACCCAGACACCCCTTTTATTTATTTTTTAAAGATTTGTTTATTTGTGGGTCATGGCAGGGAGAGGCAGAGGAAGATGGAGAGAGAGAAAATCTCAAGCAGACTCTCTGCTGAGAGGAGAGCCTAAGACCAGGCTCAAAACCATGACCCTGAGATTATGATCTGAGCAGAAATCAAGAGTCAGATGCTCAACCAACTGAGCCACCCAGGTACTTCTTAAGATTTTATTTTTAAGTAATCTCTACACCCAACGGGAGATCAAACTCACAATCCTGAGATCAAGAGTTGCATGTTCTACCAACTGAGCCAGCCAGGTGCCCCCATTCTTTTTTTCTTTCTTTCTTTGTCTTTTATGACATAGACATTTTTGAAGAATACATACCCTCCTTTAAAAAAGAACCTATTAGGGGCGCCTGGGTGGCTCAGTGGTTAAAGCCTCTGCCTTCGGCTCGGGTCATGATCTCAGGGTTCTGGGATCGAGTCCCTCATCGGGCTCTCTGCTCAGCAGGGAGCCTGCCTCCTCCTCCTGTCTCTCTCTGCCTGCCTCTCTGCCTACTTGTGATCTGTGTGTCAAATAAATAAATAAAAATAAATAAATAAATAAATAAAATAAATAAAAAAGAACCTATTAAAAATTTTTTTACAAGATTTTATTTATTTATTTGACAGAGATCACAAGTAGGCAGAGAGAGAGGAAGAAGCAGGCTCCCCACTGAGCAGAGAGCCCGATGCGGGGCTTGATCCCAGGACCCTGAGATCATGACCTGAGCCGAAGGCAAAGGCATAACCCACTGAGCCACCCAGGCACCCCCAAAATAAACTATTTTTAATTTTGTTTTTCTACTATTTCCTCATGATTACATTGAAATGATGTACTCTTTTTTTTTTTTTAAGTAATTTCAATACCCAACATGGGGCTAGAACTCACAAACCTGAGATCAAGAGTCACATGCTCTACCAACTGAGCCAGCCAGGTGCCCCTGTATTTATTTATTTATTTATTATTTTTTTTTAAGATTTTTTTTTTTATTTATTTGCCAGAGAGAGAGAGAGAGAGAACACACAAGCATGCAGAGAGGCAGGCACAGGCAGCGAGAGAAGCAGGCTCCCTGCCGAGCAAGGAGCCCGATGCGGGACTCGATCCCAGGACCCCAGGATCATGACCTGAGCCGAAGGCAGCGGCTTAACCAACTGAGCCACCCAGGCGTCCCCCCTGTATTTATTTTTAAAGTAAACTTAATGCCCAACATGAGGCTTAAACTCATGACCCTGAGATCAAGAGTCACATGCTCTACTGACTGAGCCACCCAGGCACCCCACAGTTTAACTATTTTTAAGTGTATGGTTAAGTGGCATTAAATACATTAAATACATTCACATTGTGCAACCAACACCATCGTCCATCTCTAGAACTTTTTCACCTTCCCAAACTGAAACTCTGTACCTATTAAATCCCCCTGGATTTAGTACCCTTTGATGAGTCTTGCCTGATTCAATCTTTACTAAAATAGTTATAAAACTCCGACTTTCCTACTGCAGAATTCTTTCTACAATAATCAGTGGGCACTTGACATTCTACTTTAAACAAGAGCCTACCCTCCTCCCTTATTGATGGATGGACAGATGGGTGGATGGATGGATAGATGACATGGGTGGATGGATGGACTGTCCATATGGACTCATGGATTTCTATTTTTTTCAATGATTTATAATTTATCCTACACTGAATTATTTTGTTGCTCAAATACGCCCAGATGTGGCCAATGGGAGCTCCTTCAAGCTGGCTCCTATGTACTTATGACATGCCCTCATTGTTTTTAAAGCACTTCCTTACTTTATGACATAAAAGATGTTCCAGTTTTGGGGCACCTGGATGGCTCAGTTGGTTTGAGCTTCTGAATCTTGATCTCAGTTCGTGTCTTGGTCTCAGGGTCATGAGTTTACGCCCTGCATTGGGCTCCACACTGGGCACGGAGCCTATTTAAAAAAAAAGATGTTCCAGACTTATTTCATCCCTACTTTGTCCCAGTCCTACAATGTGCCATTATTCTGAGGAGCCTGGTTCCTTTTAGGGAGGAAACATTATTAGAGATAAAGATCTGAGCATTAGGTGTACTCATTACTATTGGGGTATCTTTGCCTCTAGGCCCTTTCATTAGACAGAACTAGTAAATATATGCACGTGTGTGTGTGTGTGTGTGTGTGTGTGTGTGTATATATATATATATATATATATATAAAATGAGTACATTAACATGCATATATACATATTTCAGAAATAATGAGTTCATACCAATCCTTCCAATTCCAATCCATCCTCACAGGGTTCTTTCTTGCCTTTCCCCATTTCATATTTGTATGTCCCTTCTTTCACAATTAGAACCCTGATGCCCAACTACATCGATCCATTTATTCACTTGCTCAATGCTTTATCTTGAGTCATTTCAGAATTATTTTGCCTATACCTCTACCACAACAAGCCTACTAAAGAGAGTTCAGTATTTGTTTGCAGTTCTGCTTGCCTCATAACCCCATCTCATCTCAGACCAGGAGTTCATAAATGACTTGAATTAGTCCTTTCTACCCCCACCTCCTCTTTAAGTGTGATTATTTGAAATACAATGTGGTTCATTTGTTCCATTTGCTTTCACTTGTGTCATCCCCCCATCCTTTTTTTTTTTCTAAGTTTCATTTATTTAAGTAATCTCTACACCCAACTTGGGGCCCGAACTTACAACCCCGAGATCGAGAGTTGCACACTCCTCTGACTGAGCCAGCCAGGAACCCTTCCCCCTTCTCACCCCATTTTTGAATATATAGAATATTAATATGCTTCAGAAGTCAAAACTATGTAGTAATGCATACTCAGGAGTGTCATTCCTTCCCACATCTTTCCTGCACCATCTCTGCTCTCTGACCCAGCCTCCTGTTAAGTGGTCAACCTGGTTGTATTCTGGTTTGTCTTGTGTTTCTTTTTAAAAAGATAAATAGATAAATAGATATATGAATGCTTTTGAAATTTTTCCTTCTTTTCATAACAAAGGTAAGACTACTTTAATACTCTGTTTCACTTTGTTTCTTTTGCTTAATATTATCTAATAGTGGTATTTTCAAGGGCTACCAGTGTTGGGACTAGGGTGAGGTAAGTAAGGTGTGTAGAGTGCAAAATTTAAGGACACACCGGCGACTTCCACCTGGAGGAGTTTGACAGGTGACTAGGAATATAGTCACAAACGAAGAGGAATGAAGTCATTTGGGACAAAGGGAACAGAAAGCACAAAAACAAGGAAGCTCAAAAGAGCATGGTGAGAAGTGCAATATAACTACAGTACAGGATGTTTGCTAGGATGTTTGCTAGGGAAGGCCTGGAGATGAGACAAGGCTGATAAAACAGGTTGAGATCGGGTTATAAAATAGTGGTAAGAGCCTGGACTGGACTTTATCCTATAGGTAGCAAGAAACCCTTGATTTTTTTTCATGCCCTTGATTGCTTTATCCATTCCATCATTAAATTCTATCCATTCCAATTCTGTACTGGCTTCCCTTGAAGGGTTTTATTTTATGTATTTTTTTAAATATTTTATTTATTTATTTGACAGAGAGAGAGATTACAAGTAGGCAGAGAGGCAGGCAGAGAGAGAGGGGGAAACAGGCTCCCTGCTGAGCAGAAAGCCCGATGCGCTGCTCCATCCCAGGACCCTGGGATCATGACGCATGAGCCAAAGGCAGAGGCTTTAACCCACTGAGCCACCTAGATGCCTCTATTTTATGTATTTTAAAGATTATTTATTTATTTACTTGAGAGAGTGCACGCATGAGAGACCACAAGCAGGGGGAGAGGCAGAGGGAGAGGGAGAAGCAGGCTCCTTGCTGAGCAGGGAGGCTGATCCCAGGATGCTGGGGTCATAACCCGAGCTGAAGGCAGACACTTAACTGCCTGAGCCACACAGGCTCCCCTCCCTTGAAGGGTTGTTTGTTGTTTTTTTTTTTAAGATTATTTATTTATTTATTTATTTGACAGGCAGAGATCACAAGTAGGCAGAGAGGCAGGCAGAGAGAGAGAGAGAGGGAAGCAGGCTTCCTGCTGAGCAGAGAACCCGATGCGATGCGGGACTCAATCCCAGGACCCTGAGATCATAACCTGAGCCGAAGGCAGTGGCTTAACCCACTGAGCCACCCAGGCGCCGCCCTTGAAGGGTTTTAACAGAGGAGTAACATGATTACAATTTTCTTTTAGTGAGATGAAACTGGCAACATATCAACCAGGCTGGCAGAATGGGTGAGAAGAAAGGCAAACCTGAGGCAGGTGAGGATGCTCATCAGGTGAGAGGTGATAAAGAACTGAATTGAGAAAGTAGTAACAGGAAGATAAATGTTTATGAGACAGAATTAGTAAGACTTGGGTATATAAATGAATTTCACTCCAAAATGTAACTGGAGGGGCTCCTGGCTGGATCACTGGGTAAAGCACGTGACTTTTGATCTTGGGTTTATGAGTTCGAGCCCCATGTTGGGTGTACAGATTACTTAAAAATAAAATCTTTAAAAAAATCTTTAGGGGTGCCTGGCTGGCTCCATTTGAGGACCTTGCAATTCCTGATCTTGGGGTCATGACTTCAAGCTCCATGTGGGGTATAGAGATTACTTAAACAAATAAAACTCTAAAAAAATTTTTTAAGAGATGCCTGGTGGCTCAGTCTAGTGAAGCGTCTGCCTTCAGCTCAGGTCATGATCTTGGGGTCCTGGGATCGAGCCCTGCATTGGGCTTCCTGCTCAGTGGGGACTTTGCTTCTCCCTCTCCCTCTGCCCCTCCCTCTCCACTTGTGTGCATGCATGCACATACTCTCTCTCTCATAAATAAATAAATAAATCTTAAAACTTTAAAAAAAATCTTTAAATAAAAATAAAATGAAATAAAATGGAATTAAAATGGAACTGAAGGGGGTGTCTGGCTGGCTCAGTCAGTAGAGCATGTGACTCTAGATCTCTGGATCATGAGTTTGAGCCCCCTGTTGGGTGTAGAGATTACTAAAAAAAAATACACATTTAAAATAAATAAATAAATAAAATGGAACTGGAGGATGCACAATGGAGAATCTCATGGATACACACTTGGAAGAATGGAACTTAAGAATTGAGAGACCAGTTTCCCTTAAATGTCTCATTTACAAGAAGACTGAGACTTATCTCCTGACCAATGAAAACCCACCAGGAATCTCTCTTGTCCTCAAGCCAATGAACCTACTGCTTCGACAGGGGCTGGACTTCCCCCTCTTTGTACTCTGCCCATGAATACATCCCACCCCCAGCCCTTGATGGACTAGCCTGTAGCTTGCTACAGCATGGGTTCTCCAAATTGCAATTCCTCTGCTATTCCTGAATAAACTCAATTTCTGGCAATTCCAGCTTGCCTCAGTTTACTTCTTTATTTAGGTTGACAATACTGATTATAGGTAGAAGATGGAGAAGCAGGAGAAGCCCAAGAGGACTTTCCAGTTTCTGGCTTGAAGGATTGGATGAACAGAGGTGCCATTCAATTGAGTAGGGAAAATGGCAGGAGTACCTTTGAGGCAAAAGATAAGGTCAGCGTTAGATATGCTGAGTTGGAGTTGGCAAAAAGATAACCAACCAGAAGTTTTCAGGAAAAGGTTCTGAAAAAATGTCTCAGTGAAAATTGGGCAGTTTCCCTCTTCTGACTTCCTTTCACCTTCACAGCCAAGATAAAACCAGGAACTTTGGGGAAAATATTTATTTCACCAAGTGATGTCCGGGAGTCATCAGGAGGTGTATCTAATGTCCTCACAAACATATCTATCAGCTATAGTTAACAGCGCCCATCATTCTTTTCACATTGCTCAATAAAACATCTTCTGAGTCCCTCATCCATGCCACAGCTACCATTGTCCACTGTCAAAGTATAATCTTTAAAAAGTTAAAAATACGACTTGTACAGGGGCACCTGGGTAGCTCGGTCAGTTAAGCATCTGCCTTTAGTTCAGGTCATGATCCTAGGGTTCTGGGATCAAGCCCCACGTTGGGTTCCCTGCTCAGCAGGCAGTCTGCTTCTCCATTTCCCTCTGCCCCTCCCCTCTGCTCATCTACCCTCTCTCTCTCTCTCTCTTTCTTTTCTCTTCTTTTTTTTCATTTAAAGATTTCATCTATCCATTTGGCAGACAGAGAGAGTGAGAGAGCACAAGCAGGGGGAATGGCAGAGGGAGAGGGAAAAGCAGGCTCCCTGGTGAGCAGGAAACCTGACTCCGGGCTCAATCCCAGGACCCTGGGACCACCACCCAGCAGAAGGCAGACACTTAACCAACTGAGCCCCCCAGGCACCCTCTCTCTCTTTCAAATAAATAAAATCTTTAAAAAATATGACTAGTACAAAATATAAAGTTAGCACCAATTTTATTTAACTCATTGACAGAGAAACAGCAGTATGGTAAATTGGTTCAAAGGAGAATTGGAAAGAATGCATAGAGGCACTAAAAGAAATAATTCTAGAATAAGATTACTAAATTAGATACAATACTAGTTAATGGACTGTGGGGAAATACAATTGTTACCTTGGGTGCAGTCTTTTCTACTGGACTGAATCGCTTGCATCCCTACAAACAAAAATCTTCAAGTTAACAGAGACTTCATAAAGACTTGGCCTTTAATCAATAGTCAATAGTAAGTCACACAAAATGCATTTCCTTAGAGAATTAAATAATTTTTAGGCGGACTTGTTAGACAAGGTTCCAATATGACATGGAAAGGAGACCCTTTTGCCTTATTTCCAGATTGTGCATAATTTTTCTTACTACCACATCTGTATGAAGAGTGTAGCCCCCTTAGACCGCTGAAATTGCAAATTATCGAGACATCAGGGGAGTGCTCCCTCCCACACTATCACACTTCAGAGGGGAACCAGATCCATCAGCTTTTGCCAGTAGCTTCTCTCTACATATAGGGATCAAATACATGTGTCCGAGGCTGGGCAGGAAAATCAACACCCAAGAAAAATAAGGCACCATCTTCTTTATTTTCATATCTCCCCCGGTGCCCATGAAAACCTCCTTTACACAGGTGCCCTATGCGATTTGATACTGATACAAATAAATAGCTTTGTGTTGCCTCCCCTCCAAGTTATGAGACATGCACAGACATGGTTGAATTCCAGCCATGGGAACAATTAACACAAACCAGGAGACCCACAATAGTCACCTCAGATGATTACTATCATCCGAGGATGTCATAGAGGCTGCCAGATAGCTGGCTTGGGAACAATGTAGGCAAAGGAAATACGCTGTACTCACACTGCCCTACTAAGAACTAAAATGATATCCTGATTTATCACTCTCTCTGATTCAGATAAGATTGTTCATTCCCATGAAGTCTGGATTTGAGCGCACTGAGCCACCTTGACACAGACCAGTAAGTCAGAAGTGAATAGAATTCTGTACCATCCACTTTGTTTAGGGTCTGATAGTCCTAGCAAAGCCTGGCCTTCATACCTCACTTCCTCACACAAAGCCCAAGAGCCTTGTATGAACGAATGTCTTTTGCACTCCAATTTCAGATTTGGATTCACCGTTTCTTCTAGCACCCAAACCCATGGCTCTGACAACATGTGTTCTCTCTTGATGGAGAAGAGAACCCCAGGCTTGATGGAAATGGCACTATCCTGGCCCCAGTCCTAGGGTGGCTCCTTGTCCTGCTTGTATGAGGCACGGTCCTGGCAAGCGATAGATGGCCCACTGAAAGGATTTATGCGAGATGAACTGAATGAAGATGTGGACAGGAATAAGAGAACAAGGGATGATAAGCTGTTCAGGGACTAGTAACAGAGGGCAATACCCCTTGACCAAAAGGGGCCAAGAGAGGGAAGTAATACTAGAACCTGGTAAGAGAAGGAGCTATGGAAGAAGGTAGCCTGATAGCAGTTGTGGTCATTGAGGAATGCTGCCCTCTCCAGAGCCATGGCTGGACAGGAAGGGAACAGAAAGAATACATAATCTGACTTCTCTCTTTCTACCCTCTAAGCCCATGTCAGCGCCTGCCACTGGCCAAACCCAACCAGAAGCCCATGTGACACAGACCATGGAAGGGCTGGTCTCCTAGGGCGCAGGACAAGGCAGCAAAATGTGGAGAATGAATCGGGTGGTGGTGGGGGAGCGTAAAGATCCACGGAAAATACCCAGCACTTTCCTCCTGTAGGCGGAGCTCTTGGTATGCTATCTCACCCTGTCTGCCACATACCTGTAAGGTGGGCTAGGGAGTGTCCTCCATGTTCTTTCAGCAATGCTGCCAGCGGGAAGCTAATATGAACCTTAGGGTCCAGTTTTTACAAGATATTGTATGAAGTAGTGGGTTAAGTGAGGTATTTACCCAGGGTTGTAGGACGATAGCATAGACAATGAGAGAATCCTAACGGTAAAGGAGGAGGGAAGGAAGGAAACAAGGAGAAGGAATTTTAAAAGGAAGGAAAGAAAGAAGAGAAACAGGGAGGAAAGGAAGAAAGGAAGGGAGAAGGACTAAAAGTAAATAGGGAATCAAGAAAGGGAGGCAAGGAGAGAGGAAGGAAGGAAAACATGCCAAGCCCTAGTTCCAAGTAGAGACACAAGGCTATGAAATGGAAAGCTTCCCTTTGTGACAGGAATCCCTGATGAAGTGAGAAAGGGTAGTACAGAGAAGTCATCAAAAGCATGGGCTTTGGAATCAGACAGACCTTGGGCCTCTCTCATAGGTCTACATGTCTACATGCCGTACGTCTAGATGGCACTTTACAGTTCTTTCATACCACACTGGCACAGCTTAGTTCTACAGTCCCCCTGCCCCCTCCCCCAATCTCCAGACAAGAAGCAGGCACAACTCCCCTACTTCAAGCTCCCAGTAGTGAAAACAGGGTTGGCTTGCTACCGAAAATCCAGAGATCCAACATGACAATGCTTGCAAATGTAGAGTTTGAAGAATAAAATACAGCATGAAGGTAAGGACAAGCATCACGGGCCAAGGCTGTCTCACAGAATGGTATGTGGAGAGGACAGGTGCAAGCTCCAGCTGTCCTCCTCTGTAAGGGCCATGGTGGGATGCGCTTTCTCTCTCAGATTAGAAACTGCAGAATTTCGACCCCAGAGCCCTGGGCAGGAGTAAAGAGTGTGGCTTCGAGACCACGTGCAAACCATGCATCTCACAAGTATTAAAAAATAATAAATGCTCTAGGGGTGCCTAGGTGGCTCAGCCAGTGAAGTGTCTGCCTTTGGCTCAGGTCATGATCTGGGGGTCCTGGGATTGAGCCCTTCGTCTGGCTCCACGCTTGGTGAGGAGTCTGCCTCTTCCCCTCCCTCTCCCTCTGCCCTTCCCTGCTACTCTTGCTCTCCCTCTCAAATAAATAAACAAATACATAATCTTAAAAAAATAAAATGGCAAATTACATGTGATATGAATTTAATTCTCAGTTAAAAATAAATAAACAAAATAATGCTGACACTGTAGTAAAAACTGCCCTGAAATTCTTGGGACCCATGGTCGCAGAGCCACGCTAGTGATCATTAGTTTTTTTTTTTTTTTAAGATTTTATTTATTTATTTGACAGACAGAGATCACAAGTAAGCAGAGAGGAAGGCAGAGAGAGAGAGAGAGAGGAGGAAGCAGGCTCCCTGCCGAGCAGAGAGCCCGATGCGGGGCTCGATCCCAGGACCCTGGGATCACGACCCAAGCCGAAGGCAGAGGCTTTAACCCACTGAGCCACCCAGGCGCCCCTGATCATTAGGTTTTACGCTGTGGCAAAACAGCTCAGGATAATTTCAGACTTACTGCGTATCTCACGTGCACCTTGCACATAACGCTTGGCCCTTTTATATGCATTAACCCTCAAAGCACCCCTGCCAAACACAGTGACCCCAAACCATAGTGAGACCCAACTCCCTTAGGATAAGCCCTCCAGTAGAGAGAAGAGGGCCCAAGCCATGCCACCTCCAGGAAGCCCTCCCCTTGCAAACTTGATACAGGCCCATAGCCCCACTGGAACATCCAGATGGGGCTGCAACTCAGATTGATGCCTCCTTGAGTTCCCGTGCTCTAAACAGCAGAGGGGAAGTGAGCCCCACTTGAGACTGATACTCCCTCCACTGCCACCAAGCGTGACCAACTGTCCCAGTTTGCCCAGGGCTCTGTCCTAGTTTGCAAACCGAAAGTGTCAGCTCTTTGGAAATTCCCCTGTCTCAGGAAAGTTGGGACAGTTGGTCACCCTGACGCCACCCCTTTCCTCTATGATGGCATCACCATGATAGTGTGGGTGTGTATCACCCATTACTATGGAGAGTGCTCTGGTTCGGCATACAGGAAGGCACCTGGCTCCCCCCACTTCCCAGAAGCCATCAGAGCCCTGCACTTGACCTCAAACTGTCGGGCCACTATTTCTTGTTCTCTTGCAGCTGGTTGCTTCTCTCTACAAGCTGCTCATGCAACCTCCCTCTCTTCTGCCTGCCAAATTATCTTTACTAACAGCAGGAATTCAAGGGCTCTTCATGCCTCTCATGATGACTAAGTCTGCACAGACGCCTCTCAGCTGATTCAACACACATTTACTGAGCCCTTATGGGGGTTATTAGAGGTGGCCCCTGCTGCCACTTGCTGGGAGCAGGCCTGATTTGACAGCCCCTCCCACCTTCTGCAACAGCCCCCGCCCCCAACCCAGCAATATGCAGGCTTCCTGCCTGTTCCTAGGAGCTCAGGATCCCGTGCACAGGTCCTAGCTGCCTCTTTGCTTCTAAACACCCAGCTCTCCAGCCCCAGAGGTACACAATTTTACCAAGAGCAGGTTCTGCACCCTGAACAGGGAACCCTGAGGTGAGCAACAGGGGGTTCCTGCCTGTGAGGACCTAAGCTCTAGAAGGGGAGGGATGCACCCCTCCAGCATGCAAGGTCGCATTGTGCTAGAGAGGCAAGGCCAGGCAGGGATTGTGGGTGGGATCAGCCAGGGTTTCTTGGGAAGGGACGCCTGAGAGGAGCCTCACAGGTCTCCTGGAAGTTGTACAAAGAAGAGGGCACTGGGGGAGATCTCAGGGGCCTAGAAAGCAGTGTCCATGGGGACATGGGATGGCACAAGGGATGTGTGGAAAGGTAGGAAGATGCAGGAATAGAATCCAGGGACCTAAGGGAGGAGACACTTTCACTGAGGAAGCTGAAACCCAGTGTCTGATCTCCCAACCAGGTCCAGGAGGTGAGGGGGCTGGACGAGTAACCTTTGCGGGTGGTAACTAAGGCATGATGACAGAAGCCAGCAGAGGAGGTAGACACAGAGCTACAGAATGCTCTTCTAAAAGCTCAGCTCTGGAGCACCTGGGTGGCATAGTCGGCTAAGCAACCAACTCTTGTTTCAGCTCAGGTCTTGATCTCATGGTCATGACATCAAGCCCTGAGTGGGACTCTGCGCAGACTCGCAGAGCACAGAGTCTGCTTGAGATTCTCTTTCCCTCCCCCTCTGTCCCTCCCACTCATGCTCACTCTCGCTCTCTCAAATATATAAATAAATCTTTTAAAGATAATAACTAGGGGCACCTGGGTGGCTCAGTGTGTTGAGGCCTCTGCCTTCGGCTCAAGTCATGATCCCGGGGTCCTGGGATGGAGCCCCACATCAGGCTCTCTGCTTTTCGGGGAGCCTGCTTCCTCCTCTCTCTCTGCCTGCCTCTCCGCCTACTTGTGATCTCTGTCTGTCAAATAAATAAATAAAATCTTAAAAAATATATAAATAACTAAACAAACAAATAGCTCAGCTCTGACATGAATAGAAAGAGAAGTAGAAAGGGCTGGCTTTGGTGTTTAGGATGAAAGAGAGAGATGCAGTAGGTTATAAGGGGGACTTTGGGGAAGGACCCAGTAGAAAAGGAGTGAACAAAGAATGAAGAGATAGAAGAGAGGGTTCTGGATGGGGGCTGTGTCTAGGCATACTGCAAAGGGTAAGGGAGAGGTCTCAGGTTGAACTGAATCTCTCATTCATTATCCTGAGCAACTAAGGACACTGAGTCCAATAAGGACACTGAGTCCCAGTTCTGAGGGGTGGCAAGTATCATATCCTCAGCAAAGATTGTCCTGTGCCTTATTAGGTATGAGGAAAGGGAAGATCCTGTCCTGAAGGGAATTGCTTCAGCTGGTGCTGGAATCAGCATCACAGTTTGTTCTGCTGAGCAAGTGGTGGCATGGCATGTGGCCTGGGGCTGTGTCATGGCTAGCTGAGCACTGGGCAAGGATCTACGTCCAGGTCTGACTAGGGAAGCCCTTCTTGCAGTATCCTGAGCAATGGCCCAGGTATGATTCATGTTCTGATGGTTCCTGGTATGCCAAATTGGGGTTGTGTGACTTAGTCCTATACCCTCTGGGGTTGCATTGTCTGTATCAAGTGGTCACCTATCCAGGTCCTAACCTAGGCAAGAGACTATGCTCAGTATGCAGATCAGTGGTCTGCAGTGACAGTGGTCACCCCAACTGTCCAGTGATTTGCTGAGCAGAGATGTACTCACAAGCTCTGTTTTTGGCTGAAGCTGTCTGTTGGTTCACCAAGTGCTGGTATAGCCCCCTAGTTTGGGCAATCTCCTTGTGTTTGAAGCACTGATAGAGGAAGAAAGAAATGGCTGTTCCCTGGGCAGATGCTGCCTCTTAGGGTGCACATTGGTGGAGCAGATGTTGACCTTTGTCTGGGAAGGATTAGGCAACGATGGTGCCAAGAGGGGATGAAGGTATGTGCCTTAAACCCAGTGGTAGCTGAGGAGTGGGGTTCTCCAGATGACCTGAGTGATGATCTAGCTTTAAGTTTATCTTTGTGGGGGCTTTGTCCTGGTATACCCAGTCCTGATGTAACCACAAAATGTGGTCTGGGAAGAGAATGTCTTCTGGTCTTCTGGCACGTGGAGGAGTGACATGGGTGAAGGCTCTGTTCTGGGTTGGCACTGTCTCATAGTGGGCCATGTAGTTTGGTATGACTATACACGCCCATCTGAGATGGGCTCTATGGTGGTGTGCTGGGGTAGATCTATGTCATGGCTCAGTTTTTCACGGGGGCTCATTACTTCTTTGGTGAACATATATATAGGGTCCCCCCCATATGAATCTTCCCACCATGCTAAGTGATGGTATGGGAGTTTGATGGTCTGCTTCAGATTATGTTTTTGTTATTTATAATGATATAGGCATAGGATCTCATGCAAGTGAGGGCTGTTTCCTGATGAGTTAAGTGTGAGTACAGTTATCAGTCCTATTCAACAAGGACTTTCTAGTATGGTGTTCAATGGTGCTATATATTATCCTTTTTCTGTGTAAGATTTTTTCTCTTGGTTTGCTAAGAAGCAATCTGCAATATGGACCTTAGTCTTGTTGGGGAAAGCCTCCTAGTGTGATGAGTGCTGGACTGACTCTGGATTATTGTTCTGGGGTGGAGCTCCTGATGGCTTACTGGATGATGGGATAAGTGTGCTCCCTGGTCTTTGATTTGTACATTCTGTAGAATACTGAGATCTGGGGAAAGTGCAGATAAGTGTTGGTCTTTGTGCTAACCTTCCCATGATGTGCTAAAGCAAGCATGCGTATGGACTTGCTAATGAGCTGTGTGACTCTTGTTCTTGTTGGGATTTGAATCTGTCCACTGGTGTGCTATACACTGGTTATGGGTTCTGGCCTGGTACAGGGCTATTTTGTGGAAAACTTTAAAGATGTGTGGGGGCAGCCCAGTTCTCAGATAAGAGCTATCTCCTGACTTGCTGAGGACTGTGTAGGTATGAACAATGAACAGTGATCTGAGCAGGACTCTGCCAAGATATGTTGAAGACTGGAAGGGCCTTAGGCTCTCAGGAGATATGGCTGTCCCCGCGTGATTAGAGGTCCCCGCGTGATTAGAGGTCAGATGCGTACAGAGAGTGGCCAGTGCAGGAGCCTTCACTTAGGCTTGATGAGTAGTTGATAGGGATACTGACAACATGGGCTGTCTGGCAATGTATTGACTAGTGGTAAGATACAGGGGCAAGGTTGTTTCTAAAGCGTTTAAATGGTGTTATATGTGTTTGAGTTTGGGTAAGGGTGGACATTGTTTTTTAAGCAGTGGTGTAGCTATAAACCCAGCTCCGGGAAGGGGCCATATTCTTTTTTTTTTTTTTTTAAGATTTTATTTATTTGAGAGAGAGTGCACGAGCAGTGGGGAGGAACAGAGGGAGAGGGAGAAGCAGACTTCCTGTTGAGCAGGGAGCCCCATGAGGGACTCGATCCCAGGACCTCGGGATCATGACCTGAACCAAAGCCAAACGCTTGATGGACTGAGCCATCCAGGTGCCCAAGGGACCATATTCTAATATGCTGAATGGTGACAGCATATCGGTCCCTGTCTGGGTGGGTGCTACACATCCCATCAGTAGTACAACTGAGCTGCCCATTTCCATACCCTGAATTTCTGTTGGAATAGCATAACCCTCTCCTCTACAGAGAACGTTCTCTCTGAAGCAACTCTGCTGTCTACAGGCAATACTGTACTCTGACAACATAGGTCACATCAGCAGCTTCAACTTAGAGGCCAGGGAGTCCTCCCAGAAATCCAGTCTACACAGATACTAAGAAATCTCAATAACAAACAAGTAGTGAAGACCTTTCCTTTCACCATTATCATTAATTCTTAATTCTGCCTTTCCTCTTTAGTTTCTCTACCAGTCACTCCTCTGCCATCCTCAGTGGTAGTCTCATGAACCTGGAGTACATTTGCTGTCCTGGTAATACCAGCTTTCAAGAGAGCACATTTCCCCTTTGTACTAGGTTGAATAGTATTCCCCCAAATTTGTGTCCATTCAAAACCAGTGAAAGTTTATTTTTTTAAGATTTTCTTTATTTGAGAGAGAGAGTAGGATGAGAGAGAGAAATAAGTGGGGGTGAGGGACAGAGAGAGAGGAAGAGGAAGACTCTCCACTGAGCAGGGAGCCCGATGCGGGGCTCCATCCCAAGACCCTAAGATCATGACCTGAGTTGAAGGCAGAGGCTTAACCGACTGAGCCACCTAGGCACTCCTGTCATCAAGTTTAGATGAAGTCATACTGGATTAGGGGAGGCACTAAATCCAATGACTGGTGTCTTTATAAGAGGAAATTTGGGGCAGAGACACACAGAGACACACAGAAAGGAGAATGCCATGTGAAGATAGAGACTGCAAGGATATGTCTACACACCAAAGGTTGCTGGCAACCCACACAAGCTAAGAAGAGGCAAGGAAGGAATCTTCCATAGAGCCTTCAGAGGGAGCAAGGCCCAGCAGGAACCCAACAGACTCCTTGATTTTTCAGACTTCCAGCCTCCAGAACTATGAGAGAATAAACTTTTGTTGTTTTAAGTGACCCAGTTCGGGGTAATTTGTTACAGCAGCCATAGTAAACTAATATACCTTGCTTCTACTTCTTTTCTTTTGTACAGATCCTGCTTAAATGCTGAGGACTTCTTTTTATTTCCCTAGAATGTTCCTCTTTGGGGGCGCCTGGGTGGTTCAGTCAGTTAAGCATCTGACGCTTGGTTTCTGCTCAGGTCATATCTCCGGTCTGGTAAGGCTCTGCACTCAGTGGGAGATCTACTTGGGAGATTCTGTCATTCCCTCTCCTTCCCCATTGCCCCTCCCCACACTGATGTGTGCACGCCTTCTCTCTCAATAAATAAATAAATAAATATCTTAAAAAAAAAAGGAATGTTCCTCCTTAGACAAGAGAGTATAATTTAGCCAACTGCATTTCATCAAACATTCGTATTTGTCAAGCAACTGTGACTGTTAAAATACTACTACTATATGTTAGCAGTACATACTGAAAATAGGACTAAGATTTTTTTTTATACCATAACAAGTGAATTTTAAAATTTCCCACTGATTTAAAGCACAGCAACAGGGGCACCTGGCTGGCTCAGTCAGTAGAGCATGCAACTCTTGAGCTCAGGGTTGTGAGGTTGTTGGGTATAGAGATTACTTAAAATAAAATCTTTTAAAAAATAAAATAAAGCACTGCAACATCTTTTATTCTGAGAGACAAAGAACTGAAAACATAACCAGGGAAATGTTTTGTGTGAATGCCGCTTACTCAGTTTTTTTTTTCATCTTATTTCGTTAGTGCAGTTTTAATCCATTTTTTATAAATAAGTTTATTTCCTACTTTAGAGATTGATTATATTATTTCTTAGAATTAAGTTTCTAGCTCTCACATATTTGGGTTCTAGGTACTATATTTGATGGAGGGAAAGCAAATATAACGTCATTATTCCATTGCCTCCCCTTCTTTTTTAGATTTGTCTGCTATCCTACACAATACTCTCCCATTTTTTGCTTTATCCCTTTATCAAACACTCCAATAATATGGCTTTTACTATCCTAAGCTCCCCCATTCATTTCTTCCTTTGCCAGTCCCTGTCCCCATCCCAATTTCTTTATTCCCTCTTCCTATCTACTAAGTATTACTTTTTTAGAAGATTTTATTTATTTACTTGAGAGAGAGCATGAGAAGGGAGAGGGTCAGAGGGAGAAGCAGACTCCCTGCTGAGCAGGGAGCCCCATGCGGGACACGATCCTCGGACTCCAAGATCATGACCTGAGCTGAAAGGCAGTCGCTTAACCAACTGAGCCACCAGGCGCCCTCTACTAAGTATTATTAAAGAAACTCAAAATCATATTGGCTGGTGTTTGCAGAGATAAAAATACAAAGCCGGGCTCTCTAGCCTCCATAATGGGTCATAATGAATGGTCTTTAAAGTTCAACTGCATGGAGCGCCTGGGTGACTCAGTGGGTTAAGCCTCTGCCTTTGGCTCAGGTCACGATCTCAGGGTCCTGTGATCAAGCCCTGCATCAGGCTCTCTGCTTAAAGGGGAGCCTGCTTCCCCCTTTCTGCCTGCCCCTCTGCCTACTTGTGATCTCTCTCTTTCTCTCTGTCGAATAAATAAATAAAATCTTTTAAAAAATTAAAATAAAGTTCAACTGTGGAAAGATATGACCTCTGGGTCTAAGGCAACCCCCTAGCTAGCAAACAGTTTTCCAAGATCCATGCCTCACTTAAAACTTACTGCTTAAGGTTATACCATGTGATGACACCTGTTTATTCTTTCACCTTGAGTAGCTTGCTGGTCTGTCCTTGCTTAGATCCCAGCTTCTGTCTGTGCTTTCATCCCTGCTGAGTGTTGCCTAGACACACACCACCTACCCAACTCCACACCATTTTCCCAGTTGAAACTTTGCCCAACCTCTATCAGATGCCTTGACTACTTCTGTGTCCGATCAGGACTTTGACTTCTTCACAGGGAGCTCTTTAAAACTCCAATTTAGGAGCACTTGGCTGGCTCAGTCAAAAGAACATGCAACTCTTGATCTCAGGGTTGTGAGTTCAAGCCCCATGTGTGGTGCAGAGGTTACTGAAAAATAAGTAAAATTTTAAAAACATTAAAAAAACAAAATTTCTATTTATTGAGCTACATGTTATGCTAAATGCTTCATATGCACTATGTCTTTTAATGCTCACAACCATGTGAGGTAAGAATTACCCCCTCGGGGTGCCTGGGCGGCTCAGTCGTTAAGTGTCTGCCTTTGGCTCAGGTCATGATCCCGGGGTCCTGGGATTGAGCCCCGCATCAGGCTCACTGCTCAGCGGGAAGCCTGCTTCTCCCTCTTCCACTCCCCCTGCTTGTGTTCCCTCTCTCACTGTGTCTCTCTCTGCCAAATAAATAAAATCTTAACGAAAAAAGAATTACCCCCATCACCTTCAGCCATTGACCATGCTTTCCATTGTACAGGAAGTGAGGACATCAACATATGCTTCCTCAATTTCCCTCTTCTCCACCTCAAAATCTCTGATCTTCAAATGCCTCACTTCCTTTATTCCCATTATGAAAACATGTCAAATGAGCAGAGACAGAAATAGAGGGGCATCTGAGAGACAGACATGGTTGATCCGTGGTCTCAAGGAACACACACCTTAATGAATTCTAGGAGGATCAAGAAGAATGATCTAAAAGAAATACCAAGAGGGGTGCCTGGGTGGCTCAGTTGGTTAAATGTCTGACTACTGATTTCAGCTCAGGTCATGATCTCGGGGTTGTGAGACAGAATCTCATGCTCAGTGGGGCATCCCTTCCCTCTCTCTCACCCTCTGTTCTTCCTCCCACTCTCTTTCTCAAATAAATAATCTTAAAAGAAAAAAAAAAAGGAATTACCAAGAGCCTGCCAAGAAATTTCAGAAAGCTGTCATCCAAAGAGATGTTGAAATCAGAAAACAAGCAGCCCACTAAAGTTTGGGGCCTAAGAGTTCTGAAAACACTCTTCTTTTTCACATGATGTCAGCCAATGTATAGAGGCTTTCACTCTTCAGCCGTTTCGAGGCACGACTCACCTTCTGCTCCCTCTCTTTTCTACCTGCCAGGTTTAATCACTCAGATGGCTTTGAATTTATCTCTGCAACTCCCTTATGAGTCTCAAAATAATGACTCCAAATGTCCCAGTCTCCTGCCTTAGCTTTGAGGGAAGCTAATACCCCTCTTCTTTATATTCTACCATATTTGGCCACTATCCAAGATGAAACCCCTCTGATAGTATAGTCTCTCTGTTTCCACACTGCTCTCTGCTTTCTCACCCACCCAAATTCCCACGGCACCTTTCCCTCCCAGACCTTTCCAGTTGGCCCTAGAGAATTCTCATTCAAAGACAGACAAACTTGGGGTGCCTGGGTGGCTCAGTCTGTTGGGTGTCTGCCTTGGGCTTGGGTCGTGATCCTGGAGTCGGGGATCGAGCCCCACATCAGGCTCCCTGCTCGGCAGGGAGTCTGCTTCTCCCTCTGCCCTTCACCCCACTCCTGCTCTCCCTCTCCCTTGCTCTCTCTCAAATAAATAAATAAAATCTTTTTAAAAAGATAGACAAACTCTCCTCCATGGAAACTCTCATTTTCCAGCCTTAAATGAAACATGGTTTTCCCCTCAAGACACTACTTCCCTGCATCTCCACATATCACAGGACCTAGAGACAGGGTTGACATTCCCCTACTACTTCATCACTACTTCTAAGCCATAACACTTCCAACATTGCTTCCTTGAGGTTCATACCATTCACTCATTTTCTCTTCTTCATTGTGGTCATCTAACAACTACTGGTCAGTCTCTCTCTCCCTCTCCCTGTCATTCACTGAATGTTGCCACTTCACTCACAGTCTTCCTCTCTAACAAACTGACCATCATCCCAGACATCTTCAGCAAACATCCATCTTGGCACCATCTTGTGATTTTTCTGGTGGTTTCTCAATATGAAATGGCCGCATTTGAACAGAAACTCGGCCTTATGGTGTCCA
This sequence comes from Enhydra lutris kenyoni, assembly GCF_002288905.1. Taxonomy (NCBI): domain Eukaryota; kingdom Metazoa; phylum Chordata; class Mammalia; order Carnivora; family Mustelidae; genus Enhydra; species Enhydra lutris. The sequence goes on from NW_019154137.1 coordinate 6,353,372, forward strand.
GGATAGAGTCTAGGATGACTGTAGGTGAGTAGAGTTTCAATAGATTTGAATTTTTCTCAGCAGCAGACTTGGTCTCCAAGTATCTGAGGCAGGAAGATTTCTGGGAAAGAGCATTTAAACAAGAGTTGTAGCAGACTGAGTCTAGGCTTATCTGGCTGGCAGTACTGCACTCACATAAATTTTTTTAAAGCAAGCTCCATGCCCAGCATGGAGCCCAGCATGCAGCTTGAACTCATAACCCTGAAATCAAGGCCTGAGCTGAAATCAAGAGTTGGATGCTTAACAGAATGAGCCACCCAGACACCCCCACATCAATTCTATTACAAAGATACTGTCTTCTGAATCAACGTTTCATGATTTTGATAAGTACAAAATACCTTTTTAAAAGATTTTATTATTTGAGAGAGAAAGAGAATGTGGGGGGTGCACGTAGAGGGAGAGGGAGAAGCAGGCTTTTGGGTGAGCAGGGAGCCTGACACAGGGTTCAATCCCAGGACCCAGGGATCATGGGATCGTGACCTGAGCCAAAGGCAGCCACTTAACTGCCCGAGCCACCCAGGTGTCACACAAAATGTTATTTCAACAAATATTTCCTGAGAACCTACTATGTGGCAGGCACCGCCCCAAGAGCTGAGTAAAGAAAAAAAAAATCCCTTATCCCATTGCTTAAATCAGTTCACAACTATTTAACATAAATAACTCATATGTCAAGTTAAAATAATGATACTTCAGAGGGTTGTTGTGTGTTTTAAATGAGATGATTCGTATCATGCTAATAGCTCAATAAATGGTAAGTAAATGGTGAAGGGGTGGGGCTATTAAGAACTCCGCTGCACCTCCCAAGTGTAACCACCAGGTGTCAGGATCCCCTAGCTAAACCCTACTAGGTCAAGGGTGACCAGGTTGTCTACCCTCTCCAAAAACCAGTGGAAGTAGCAAAGGACCTTGAGGCCACTCTTCACCCCTCCCCTCTTCCTAATCAGAGCTACTTAGGTGCAGACATCTGTTAGTACCAATCTTAGGTGAGAACGTGTGTGCCTACAGAGTGAGACCAATCCAAAGCATTCTGCTGTCTCCATTAGGCACCACAATTTGGAAATGATCAAGATCTGGTCACAGAGAAGCAGAAAAGAAACATTCAAGTCAAAGAGGAGCAAGATGAGGCAGATCCAGGGAGAGAATGAAGTAGGAGGAGGAAAGAAGACACTGAGACAGAGAGAAAGCTAAAACTTCTCTTCCTCAGTCACCTCTCCAGAGCCTCACCCAAAGCTTTGCTAGAGCCCTCTCATTGAAGCCACCAGCAACCTGAAACCCCCACCTCCCAGGCTCCTGCCACACGTCAAATCCCTCTTTAATCCTTGTAATCCCACTGATTCTCTAGCTGGCTTTCTCCCGGATACATTTCACAGAGAAGCTTTAGAGTCCCTGGCAAAGAACTCCTCATTCTCTTTTAGCCCACGTAATTTCTACTTTGTATCTGAGCTGCCATATTTTTCCAGACTTCCCTTTTTTCCTCATTAGAAGCTATTATTTCCATTTTTTGAAAGATGCCTTTCCCCTTCTTACAATAGCCTCTTTGACTTTGCCAACTAACCCAGCTGCATATTTTATGTCCCAAGTGCCTAGTATTTTTGATCATTGGCATACATTTTCTCAGGCTTCTAATATGTTATGTTGAAAATAGTCCACAGTCTTCCTGTGGGTTATTGACTTTCTGAATGTTAGTCTTAATTTTTCTTAATGCCTTGTAACATGCGGCATACCCAAACAGAAATGGGCCTTGTTCAGACACCATCCTGAAGTAGAAGTGTTGACTTAGTGAGCTCTTTCTCTGGACAGAAACCTTGCTGTGACTATAATTTAGAGCCAAACACCAGTTAAGAGCTCTTTCCTTAACACAGAGAGCTTTGCTTAGGAATTTCTAAAGAAAACCCAAAGAATTTAGAAAATGGAGCCTCTGCTCTACAAAGGACAAAATAATAAAAAGTAAAATGTACTGCAATTGACATAGTAGCCAAACTTGTGAACTACCACTAATCCCTTCTCTCCCTTGGCAGTGTGGCAAAGGGAAGTGAATCTATTTCTAGGACAACATAAAGATTCTAGGAACTAACCTAATATATCCAGTTACCTAAAAAATCTGAACTTGGATTTCCTCCAAATCATGATTGATCCAGGTCAATGCCAGATCATGCAAGAGAGGCCTGAGTCCTTATATTCACTCAAGGCCACTGCTGTTACTGTTTCTAGTCATTGTCAATAGAGAAATAGCCTTATTACGGAAATAGCTCTCCTGTGGTGACATTGCACATATCCACACAGGCAAAAGGCTGAACTATCTGAGTTGTGGCGGAATGCCTTGTGAGCCTCCTGAAACACAAGAGCACAGGAGGTCTGTAAGGAGGTTGTCTCTCAGTCAACTCCCTATATTTCCTGGGAGGCTGTCATGAGACAGTTTCTCATTACCTCCCTGGTTTTGATGGGATATGAAGCTCTCTCTCCTGTGCCTTTGGAATAGAGCTGCAGAATATAAAACCCCTTAGTGGCAGCCTAGAATGGGCTCCTCTGCAATACTGGAACACAGTTGTTTCGGTGTTGTCCTTTTTAGTATGTGGAACAAGGATCATGGCGAGCAGGCAACTTAGGCTTACTTTTCTTTTTGCTGTCTACTTACTAAAATGTCTAAGTCTTGAAGTGACTTGCTGTCTTTTTACCAGCCAGATCAGTCAGGCCTTGTCTCCTGTGTAAGCTTGACAAGCCTTGAGCCATTCCACACAGCCAAGCTGTGATTATATCCAAAGCATGACTGGTTGAGGCTACAGTTGATTCCACTGACAAGGTCTGTTCCTTCTAGCCAGTGGAAGCTGTTGCTGTTTCTGACACTAACTGAGGGGCTTAGAATCTAATTGGCTCCCCTTTTCTAAAATGTTGCAAATCCAAACGAAAGGACATTCCACAAAGCAATTTGCCTAGGCTCTTCAAAAGTCAATGTCCCGAAAGGCACCAAGAAGGCGGCTGTGGAACTTTACTGGAGACTAAATGAAGTGACAACTAAATACAATCTGTGACATTTGAGTGGATTCTCGATGAAGTTTTAAACACCTCTGAAAGACATGATTATAGTAATTAGAGATATCTGAATATGGGTTATAAATCAGATAATAGTGTTATAATCAATGTTAAAATGTCCTGAGTGGGATCATCGTATTGTGGTTATGTAGAAGAATGCTTCTGCTTTAGGAAACACATGCTGTGCTCACTTCAGCAGCACGTACACTAAAATTGGAACGATACAGAGAAGATTGAGTTTGGCCTCTGCACAAGAATGACGTGCAAATTCGTGAAGCATTTCATATTTTTAAAGGTCTTTATTTAAAAAAAAACAAGGAAATACATGCTGAAGTATTCAGGGAATCCATGCAATTTACTCTCAAGTGATTCAGGGAAAAAAATAATGTATATTTACACATAGATAAAGCAAATGTGGCAACATGCTAACAATTTATAAAGGGTATATAGGTATCCGTTGTATGATTCTTACAACTTAATATCTTAAACTATTTCAAAATAAAAAATTAGGGGGAGGAACCATGCTGCAAAGAATATTTTGCACATATCTGGCTGGGCACATGAAACTGTAGGTTATATGCTAGAAGTGGAATTTCTAAGTCATAAAACATGAGCATTTTTAGCTTTATTCGAGATTGTTATATTACTCTCCAAGGTGGTCATACCAGTTTCTACTTCCACCATATTTTACCACATCTTCACAGAACACTATCAGTTCTTGTTTCTGCCAATGATGGGTGTAAGACAGTATCTCATTACTGCTTTTTTCCTAACACTGTATTACGAAAAGAAATTTAAACATAAAGTTTAAAAAATTATGCAGTGAACTCGGGTGGTAGCTACATGAACATTTTGTCATATTTATCATGTATCTATCCATCCCTTTATCATATTCTGTTATGTATTTGAAAGTAAATTGAAAACATCTTTATACTTCACTTCTAAACACTTCAGCATGCATATCGTTTACGAGAGTTCAACATTTGCTTACAGATTTTTAAGGTAAAATATATACACAGTAGAATGACCAAACCATGAATATATATTTGCTGAGTTCTAACAAATGCACACACACATGTAAGCCAGACCTCTATAAAAATATAGAACATTACCATCACCCCTAGAAAGCTCCCTAATTCCCCTCCAGGCCAACCCCTGCTCCCACTTCCACCAGGTAACCACTGCTCTGATTGGTTTTTTCATGATTAGTTTTGTCTCTTCTAGACACAATATGCACTTTTTTGGTGGACAATTTCTTTCACTCAGCATGTTTTTGAGATTAATACATGTGGCTGCCTCTATCACTAGTTTGTTTTTTTTAAGACTTCATTTATTTGAGAGAGAGAGCGAGAAGGCACAAGCAGGGGAGCGGCAGAGGGAGAGGGAGAAGGAGGCTTTCCACTGAGCAGAGAGCCCAAAGTGGAACTCCATCCCAGAACCCCAGGACCATGATCTGAGCAGAAAGCAAATGCTTCTACCAACTGAGCCACCAAGGCACCCCTAGTTTGCTCCTTATTGTCACTGAGTAGAATTCCATTGTATGAATATGACACAGTTTGTTGATCCATTTTTCTGGTGATAGACACCTAGTCTCTTTTCAGTTTGGGGCTATTGTGAATAAGGCTGTTATGAACATTCTTGGCAAGTATTTTTGCATATATATGTTTTCATTTCTCTTGGGTTTTCATTATTTTAATCTGCATATCTCTGATTACTAGTGAAATTGGACATATTTTCTTTTTTTTTAAGTTTATTTAGGTATTCTCTACACCCAATGTGGGTCTTCAATTCCCCACCCTGAGATCAAGCGTCACATGTTCTTCCAGCTGAGCCAGCCAGGCACCATAAACATATTTTCATATTAGCTATATTTTACTGTATGTATTATCTACTTTTATCTTTTGTTCATTTTTCTGTTAAGCTGTTTGTCTTTAATCTTTTTTCTTTATGAAGCAGATCTCAGGACACCTGGGTGGCTCAGTGGGTTGAGTATCTGACTCTTGGTTTCAGCTCAGGTCGTTATCTCATGGACCAAGAGATAGAGCCCTACATAGGGCTCTGTGCACAGTAGGGAATCTGCTTGAGATTCTGTCTCTCCCTACCCCCAAGCACGCTTTCTCTCAAATAAATAAATAAATCTTTTTTTAAAAAAGCACGTCTTGGGGCATCTGGGTGGCTCAGTGGGTTAAGCCTCTGCGTTCGGCTTGGGTCATGGGTCACGATCCCAGGGTCCTGGAATCGAGCCCCGCATCGGGTTCTCGGCTCCGTGGAGAGCCTGCTTCCTCCTCTCTCTCTGCCTGCCTCTCTGCCTACTTGTGATCTCTGTCAAATAAATACATAAAATCTTTAATTAAAAAAAAAAGCAGGTCTTGGGGCGCCTGGGTGGCTCAGTGGGTTAAGCCTCTACCTTCAGCTCAGGTCATGGTCTCAGAGTCCTGGGATCGAGCCTTTCATTGGGCTCTCTGCTCAGTGGGGAGCCTGCTTCCCCCTCTCTCTCTGCCTGCCTCTCTGCCTACTTGTGATCTCTCTCTCTCTGTGTCAAATAAATAAATAAAATCTTTTTAAAAAAGCAGTTTTTTTTAAGTTTTATTTAGTCAAGTCACCTCTACACTCAACATAGGGCTTGAACTAAAAACCCCAAGATCAAGAGTCTCATGCTCTTCTGACTGAGCCACCCAGGCACCCCAAGAAGCAGCTCTTTTTATTCTGGATGCTAATTACGTATTTCTTACATGTTGTAAATATCTTGTCTCTTCTCTTTGTTTATGGTGTCTATTCTTATGTAAAAGTTTGAATCTTTAACACAATCAAATTTACTAATTCTTTTTCTTTTACAGTTGTCCTTTATGCACCTTGTCTAGGACAGTGATCTTCAGTCTAGGGTATATATTCCCTGAAGGTATGTGAAGACTTTTAAGGTGTTTAAGAGTATGGACAGCTTTGAAGAAATTAATTTCTAGATCCTCAGTTGCCATATCTATTCTTTCCTAAAAGAAATGTTTCAGAATGCTTGTGTGGTGGCCTCACTCAGGGTCTCCATTTCCTCCTTTCCTTTCACGAACGCCTATATTCCTTTTCCCCAGTCTGAACCTTAGTATTGTTCATTCCCCTAAATATAAAATGTTTGGTGAGCCAAAGGGACAAATAAAAATATTGCTGTTAAAAGTGTACATACTATACTTATATGAAATTACAGAACAGGGAAAATGAATTGTTAGTGAGAACAGTCAGAACAGTGGTTGCTTCTGGGGTGGGAATGAAGACTGCCTACTTCAAAAAAACACAAGAGCAAATAATATGCATGTTGAAGTTTTCAGGAGTGAAGTGTACCAATGTCTGAAACTTACTTCAAAATGCATAAAAACATAATATGGGTTAATGGAAGGTACAGGGGTCCAGGGCAGGCTGCCCCAAGATGGGCCACTTTGGCATAAAGATTATTTTGAGTTAAAAGTAATCAAAAGGAGATGCAGGAAAAGCTCTCTAGGTCCCCCCAAATGGCCTAAATTTACATTGGAAAGCAGAGCCTGTACCAGGAAGAGAGTTTTGTGTGTGTGTGTGTGTTTTTTTTTTAAAGATTCCATTTATGGGCTCCTGGGTGGCTCAGCCATTACACATCTGCCTTCAGCTCAGGTCACTGGGATCAAGCCCAGTATCAGGCTCCTTGCTCAGTGGGAAGCCTGCATCTCCCTCTCCCACTCTCCCTGCTTGTGTTCCCTTTCTCATTGTATCTCTCACTGTCAAATAAATAAAATCAATCTTTTTTAAAAAATTAAAATTTCATTTATCTATAGAGCAAGAACACGAGTGAGAGAGAGTACACAAGTAGGGGGAGGGGCAGAGAGAGAAGCAGGCTCCCTGCCAGTGGGGAGCCCACTGCGGCTGATCCTGGGACTCCTGGATCTCGACCTGAGCTGAAGGCAGAGGCCCAACCAACCAACCCACCCAGGTGCCCCAGGAAGAATGCTATTAACAGAGACTCCCCTTTATGTAAGGAACTTAACTGCATAACAGAACAACCTTGCTTTTCTAAACATCTCCCTTCACCTTCCTGCTAATGGCCTTCTCTTTGTATCTTCAGACCTCTCCTTAGTTCACATAAGCTTCATGTTGCCTCACTTTGGAATTTTCAGGTCTGTAGGTTTACTATACATACGTCGATTAAATTTGGTTTTCTCCTGGCAATCTGTCTCATGACAATTTGATTCTAAGTCCACTTAGAAGGACCATAAGGCAAAGGTAGGTCTTCTACCCCAACAATGGATAGAGCAATGGGTAGATAGAAAAAGTGGTATTAAAGTGAACACAGCAAAATGCCAATTGTAGAATCTAGGTGTCAAGGATATGGACATTTGTGTACAATTCTATCAATTTCTTTACTTGTTTAAAACAAGTAGATGTTGAGGAAGCTTCCTCTAGTCAAAGTCTTGTGTCTTCTTCTGCTTCTGAGACACAGGTCCATGAGAACAAAGCAATGAGAACTGTGGTAAGAAATACTGAGGGTGGCAGTGCCTTATTTCATCTAGGCAACAAATTCATGGCAAGGCTCAGCCTCATCTATCTTAGAATGAGAATGCAGAATTGAGATAGTTGTTACAAGGAAGGCATTAATACATTTTTATTTGAATTGAAAAAAAAAGTCAGACTTTTTAAAACAAAATAAGTCTCATTTGACTTTTTTTTATGATGAAGAGGACTGACTGCCAGTTAGATTATATAGTGGGCATTTTCTGTAAATTGAATAAACTCTGATCAGTAACATCAAAAGCTTTTGATGAAAAAATATTTAAAGCTCAAGAAGAAACAGAAATATTTATTTTAAAATACTAAATTGGCAAATATACATTCAAATTAATATTTTAATTTTTCCAACCCTTTCTGAGTATATCAGGTTAAATAAGTTACACTCAATGAAAAAGTAAAGAGGTACAGTTACTAGTCATCTAAAAAGCCTTTTTGGTATAGTTCCTAGAAGGTGAGAAATTGAATAACTCTAGTGAATGAGTAACAAATCCTTTTACAAGTCACATGGTTTCCAATCCTTTGCTTTCAACAAATTTGAAGGAAAATCTAATCAAGTAGCCAGACAAGAGATCATAAAAAGACATTTCTGATAGATCATTATGTGATTTTTGGCAAACAACTCAGAAAGAGCTCAAAAATTAAATTACGATGCTATTACAATACTATTATATTTTCAGATGCTTACATGTTTGAACAATTTTCTCAGTGCATCATAAAAACAAAAACAGAATTGAAACTGAACTCTCATTCTAGCAACAGGTTGTATTCATCCACCCATATGTAGACTGGAGGGGACAAAAAAAAGTCCATCTCATTCAAGGGTGCATTTCCAATAAAATTTGACTTTTATGTTTTCCATTAATTTATCAAAATGTATAAAAAATTTATGTTTTGACCAATTTTATACCAATAATAACAGTTACAAGTAACTCAATCCAGAGAAATTTTTTAATAGCTAAAAATGTTTATAGGACACTTGCTAAAAAATTGTTTTATATTCACATTTTTGTGCAAAGAAATATGATAGAGTGATAGGGTGCCTGGGTGGCTCAGTGGGTTGGACCTCTGCCTTCGGCCCAGGTCATGATCTTGGGGTCCTGGGATTGAGCCCCGCATAGGGCTCTCTGCTCAGCAGGAAGCCTGCTTCGCTCTCTCTCTCTGCCTGCCTCTCGGCCTACTTATGATCTCTCTCTGTCAAATAAATAAATAAAATCTTTAAAAAAAAGAAATGATAGAGTGATCAATAAAGGACTCTAAGCATAAAAATATATCACCTAAGATAATATTCTATGGGAGAAGTGGAAAGGAAAAATGAATTAAAGACAAAAATAGATAAAAATTTTCTGGCTATTAAAGAAGATCTTATCCCTTTAACTTTCATATGGATGATGTTGGGTATCAAACCACTATGGTACTTAGAATTCATTTAAAATAATGATAGATTTGGCTTTTATGTCACCATTTATATTATCTTGGAAATTACATCCTTTGTAAGTATCTTAAAATGAAAACATTTTTATGTCACATTAACATGTAAAACTGGATCCATAATTTTTCAAAATTCTTTGAGGGATATGAGAGCAAATAGCATGAAAAACACTGGTCTAAAAATCATTTCCTACCCTATAATGAAATTATACTCTCTTATATTTTAGTTTTTAAACATTATATTTATTTGAGAGAGAAAGCAGGAGCAAGGAAGAGGAGCAGAGGGAGAAGCAGGCAGGGATCCTGACAACAATGTGGGGCTTGATCCAGGACCATGAAGATCATGAAGATCCTGAGCTGAAGATACACGCTTAACTGACTGAGCCACCCAGGCACCCTCTCTTGTATTTTCTTTAAAAATGTCAAAGTTTTGGGGCACCTGGGTGACTTGGTTAACCATCAGACTTGGTTTGGGCTCACATCATGAGCTCCTGGACTGCTTCCCCTCCCACTCTCCCTCTGTCCCTCCCTCCACTCGAGCATTCCCTCTATCTCTTTCTCCTGATTAAAAAAATAATAACAATAAAATTTGAAAAAATGTCAAAGTTTTGCCTTTCACATTTCTGTCTCTAATCAGCCTGGAGTTGATTTCCCTAAAACATAGCCCAGATAGACACAGCACCAGAATCAGCTGGAGCCTGTGGCGAAGCTTTACATTTCCACCAAACATGGCTTAGCTTTACTGACTCCGAATCACAGGAGTGGGGAGTATCCAAGAATTAGTACTGTCAAAAAGCTGTTCAAGTGGCGGCACCTGGGTGGCTCAGTTGTTAAGTGTCTGCCTTCAGCTCAGGTCATGATCCCAGGGTCCTGGAATTGAAGCCTGCATCAGGCTCCACTCCCAGCTTGTGTTACCTTTCTCGCTGTGTCTGTTAAAAAAAAAAAAAATCGGTGTTCAAGTGATTCTGACTCACCCTCAGGTTTGGGAACCATTGACTTACATGATAAAGGCCAAATGATATAATATGCCGTGCAAGGTGTTAGAGACTGGACTGTATTCTCCCCAAAATTCATGTTGAAGTCCTAACCCCCAGTACTTCAGAATGTGACTGCATTTGGAGATAAGGCTTTTGAAGAGGCAATTAAGTTTAAAAACTAGGTGATTAGGGTGTGCCCTAATCCAATATGACAGATGTCTTCATTGAGAAGAGATTAGGAGGCAGACACACCAAGAGGGAAGACACAGAGAGAAGACGGCCATCTGCAAGCCTAGAGGACAGACCTCAGATGTTGAACCTGCCAACACCTTGAACTCAGACTTTAAGCCTCCAAGACTGTGAGAAAACAAATTTCTGTTGTGTAAGCCACATGGTCTGTGGTATTTTGTTATGGCAGCTCGAGTAGACTAATATACAAGGATTTTATCTGGGCCCTGACTACCAGAGCCACAGCTCTCTTGTCAGGCTCCATCCATTCCCCCCCATCACCACCCACCCACACCTCCGGCTTGCTAGTTTGGAGACCTTGGGCAACCTAACCTCTCTGTCCGTTTTCTTACCTATGAAATGGGGATAATAATATCACTTTCCAGGAGCTGCATGATGATTAAATGTGATCATCTAACTGATGATCTGAACACAATGTGAACATAAAAATACTCAGTAAATGTTAGCGGCTACACTCTGGCCATTCTCCACTAACTGCCATTCTCCAGCTACATGTTGTTTTGTTCCACCTCCATGAGTCAGCACGTCTGCTGACTGTCTTAGAATGCCCTTCTCCCACCTCCTCAGCTAGCTAAATCTTGGTTGTCCTTCAAGACTGAAGTCCGTGTAGAGCCAGCTCTGATTCACTCTTCTCCTCCCTCCCACGCTTCTAGAGCGCTCCTCTAGATTCCCACAGCACTCTGTGCTTGCCTCTACCAAGTGAGATGCCATCGCAGGGGTTTAGGCAGAGGAGTGACCTGATCTGGCTTGAGTACCTACCATATGGCAGGCACCATTTTAGGTTCCGAGTCAAGACGAGAATAAAAAGAAGAGTTAACTTATAGGATTACTGAGAGGATTATGAGAGACTTTAGACAGTGCCTAGCATATGGTAAACTCTCAGTAAGTGCTAACAATTAGTATCTATCTATATTCAGGACACTTCCTCACATCTATTGACATCTGTGGCCTTTGGTTCAGTCTTCCTCCCTAAACACAAATCCCACTATCATCCTGGGTCATGACACCTCCAACATGTTAGCGCCTCTCCTGGACCTCAACCATGTGTCTGGTCCTGGACCAGACACACCATGACAATATCCTGACCTTGACACTGTTGTTGGACTTTTGCAGACTAAAAACATTGTGTATAACCATAAGAATAGATTAGAAACCTGGGCAGAATTTTCCATTAGCTTAAGTTGAGAGTGAGCTCTTCAGTCCCTACTCCAAACAAGCAAAAAGTCTCTTCTGTATGACTGAGTCCTGGAGGATAAAAGCAAAGGAAAAAAGAGAGGGCTGTCTGGAGATGCTAGTTTTGTGGGCACGAGATAAGGGCAGGCATCTTTGTGACTGCTCAAAGAGAGGAAATTACAGTAGCCATCTTTCTGGCAGCAAGGAGGGAGGGAGAGGTTAGCAATCAAGATACCTGAGCAAAAGTCAGGAGACTGAGGGGCAGTGCTGCTGATAGATACTGTTCAGCATGAATGACCTTCACGGAGGCTATTCTCTGGTGATGAGTCAAGAGTAATCCTATGGGATGCCTGGGCGGCTCAGTTGGTTGGACCACTGCCTTCGGCTCAGGTCATGATCCAGGAGTCTCAGGATCAAGTCCCGCATCGGGCTCCCAGCTCCACGGGGAGTCTGCTTCTCCCTCTGACCTTCTCCTCGCTCATGCTCTCTCTCACTGTCTCTCTCTCCAATAAATAAATAAAATCTTTAAAAAAAAAAGAGTAATCCTATGCAGGTGTGTACTCCTTCCTGCCAGAAGGTACATAGCTCTGAGGGCAATGCCTGGAAGTCAGGGCTCACCCCACCTTCCTTCACTGTAAACAATTCTGCTCTCTATTTAGTTGGACTTTCACTTAAAACTGCATTTCCAGAAAGCGTTATAGTGCTAAACTTTGGCTGTTCTTCCCAGCAGATAACTACATATGTTATTTTCCACAGAATCCAGCTACCATTGAGGTGTGATGATCACCCTCTAGATTCTTCTCTACTTACCTACATCTCATCACTTTTAGCCTCTAAGGATGTATCCTTTTTCCCATTCAAGGTTAATGCTACTACTCATTCTTGATTCATTTCTGCTGCATCTTTATGCTATCTTTTTCCCTTTTGCCATTAAACTGCTGCTTGGAGTATTTGGCAATGGTCTAACATTGGCAATTCAGATGGTCCAAGCTAATATACCTTTGTACTTTTCCTCTCTAAATATTCCTTCTCCTCGACCAAAAACAATTAAAACAAAACATCCTTGTACAGACAAGAGTAACCTCTCCAAAGATTGTATTTTTCTAACTTCACACCTCCTGTGTCCCTTCGTATAAAACCTAAACACCATACCTCAGCTATGTCTGCCTTTGCTGTTCACATCTCCCGAATGACAAATCACCTAACAAATATTTTCCAAGGGTCTGGCGTGTTTATGAAGTTTTTAGTCAATCATTCAATAAATAACTTCTGAGTAGCTACACTGTGCCAGACACTATTCTAAATACTTGGGCTAGATCAGTGAACAAAAGAAAAATTCCTGTCCTCTTGGAGCTTACAGTCTAGTAGGGGTTGGTAGGAGACATACAACAAATAAACACAATAAAGAAAATAATTGGAGTGCCTGGGTGGCTCTGTCAGTTAAATGTCTGCCTTCAGCTCAGGTTCATGATCTCCAGGTCCTGGGACAGGGCCCCATTTAGGGCTCTCTGTTCAGCAGGAAGTCTGCTTCTCCCTCTCCCTCTGCCCCTCCCCACCACTCATTTTCTTTCTCTCTCTCAAATAAATAAATAAAATATTTTTAAAAAATAACCATACAGTACGTTCCAAAGTGATAGATGCCATGGGGGAAAAAAAAGTAGAGCAGGAGAGATTGAGAACGCTATGAGAGAAGTTGTAATTTTAGATATGGTGGTCATGGTAGGCCTTATTGAGAAGGCAATAATTTTCTTTTTTGAGAGGGTGACAATTAAGCAAAGACTTGAAGGGCAAGCCATGGAAAAATCTGGGGGAAGTGTTCCATGCAGAGTGAATAGCAAGTGCCAAGGCCCTGAGGCAGGAAAGCTAAAGGAATAGGGGAAAGACTAGGAGATGAAGACATAAAGGGACAAAGGACCCTGACTGTGTAGAGCCTTTGTATTAGTAATTTACTGTTGAGCAACAAATTGCCTAAAATTTAGCTATTTAAGGGGTACCTGGCTGGCTTAGTCAGTGGAACACGGGACTCTTGATCTCGAGGTCATGAGTTTGGGCCATGGTAGGCATGGAGATTATGGAAAAAAATAAAAACAAGTAAAATTTAGCTATTTAAAACAGCAATACACAGGAATTAAGAGTGGTTTGGCTGGTGGTTTTGGCTTTGGGTTTCAAGAAGTTGCAGTCATCAGAAGTCTGGGCCTCAAGAATCCTCTTCCAAGGTGGCTCACTCATGTGGTTGACAAGTTGGTGTCTGTTGGTGGTGGGGGAGGAGTAGATGTGAAGAAGGGGAGGACTCAGGTTTTTCCCATGTGGGCCTCTCTACATGCTGTTTGAGAATCCTTATGATATAACAGATGGCTTCCCACAGAGCAACCAATCCAAGACAGAGTGAGGCAGAGACCACAATGCTTTTTATGACCTAGGCTTTTTTTTTTAGGATTTTTTTTATTCATTTGACGGAGAGAGATATCACAAGAAGGCGGAGAGGCAGGCAGAGAGAGAGAGGAGGAAGCAGGCTCCCTGCTGAGCAGACAGCCCGATGCAGGGCTCGATTCCAGGACCCTGAGATCATGACCTGAGCCGAAGGCAGAGGCTTTAACCCACTGAGCCACCCAGGCGCCCCATGACCTAGGCTTTTAAATCATATGCCATCACTTCCACAGTATTCTATTAGTTTACACAGGTCAGCCCTACTTCTCTGTAGAAGACAACTAGCCAAGGGCATGAAGAGCAAGAGGTAAAGATCAGTAGAGATCATCTTGGTGGCTGGCTTCAATCGTCTTTGTAGGCCATTATACATCTGTGGCTTTTACCCCGAGTAAAATGGAGAGCCACTGAGGGCTTTGAGCAGATAAATGAAAATGACAATGAGCTGACTTACTAGCACAGCTTTGACTGCTGTGTGAATAGACTGGAGAGGAGCAAGGATGTAAGCTGCAAGACGAGCGAGGAAGCTAAAGTGCAAGAGACAGACAGACCAGGGTCATAATGGTGTCAATGTGAATTGGTGGGATTCTGGATATATTTTGAAAATTGAGATGGATAGGATTTGCTGATGAATTGGATGTGAGATAGAAGAGGTGGGGATTGGATTAAAGATGACTCCAAGAGTTTTGGAGGAATTACAAAAATGAGTTAGACATAGATCTTACCATAAATGAACTTCAGGTATAGGTGAGATAAGACATGTGCACAAATAGGTATATTACATCACAGAAAGCACTGTGTTCCATAACAAGGGCACAAATTCAAGTGCCAAGTGAGATAAAAATTTCTCAAGGTACTCAATGCCACTGATACGTATACTTAATAATGGTTAAATGGTAAATTTTACGTTATATACTTTTTCTTAAGTGATCTCTATGCCCAACATGGGGCTGGAATTCACAACCCAAGATCAAGGGTCACATGCTCCACTGACTGAGCCAACCAGACGCCCCTATGTTATACACATTTAATTACAACTTTGAAAAGGTGCTAACAAAACCAAAAACAAAAATTCAAGTGCCAAGAGAGTTCAGAATAGGAAGAAGAGATGACCCTCAGCTAAAGGAATCAGAGGCTTTGACTAAGGGCAGTCTTTCTACCCTTGAGCCATTTCAGTAAATGAATGGAAGGCAGAAAAGCTGGGGGTGGGCAGGGGCACAGTTCATAGGTCTATTTTGTTAGAGGATAGTGTGCAATAAAACTACAGTCGATGACTGATGACAGCGTTCTGTGATCGTCTCAAGTGACCTCAAGGAAGAATCAAAAACAGAAAGAACTGGAAAACCAATTAAGCAGAGACATGCAAGCAATATTTTTAAACAATCAGATATGATAGAAACATAAAGTATTAAGATGACCTAAGGGTCTTTCTTGTGTCTGTGTGGAAATCAGTAAAACTTAATTTCTTTTAAGCCTTAATTTTTACAACTGTAACAAATTATACCTTTTGATGTGCAAGTATTTGGACAGCTGCTCGCAAGCAAGCATACCCTTTTCCCCTTTTGTATATATAATCCCCGGTAGCTAATGAGCTTTGGAGCAGTTCTTCAGAGCCATCTGAAAGACAGTTTTCCCAGGCCATAGCCCCCAGTAAGACAATGAATAAAGCATTTGCTAACCTAGTTTGAGGATGGTTGTCTTTCAGTTGACAGTAGGGTATCCAAGGGAGAGTGAACATAGAGCTAAGGTGTTTTAACATTATCTGGGAAGTAGTTTTGAAGGGTTTAACTTACATGGCCTTGTACAGGCTGTACTGCTGGCAACCAGTCCTAGGGATAGAGAGGCCAGTCCAGGAGACCGGGTAGTGGTCAGACACACCTGTAATCAGAAGATCTAGGTTTGAATCAGTGTTCCAGCTCCCACACCTACTCACAGTGTGACTTTGGGCAAGCCACCTAAATTCTCTTAACCTCAGTGTCTTCCTCTGTAAAATGGAAATGATGGTAGTTACATATTTCATAAGATTGCTCTGAGAATTAAACGAGATAAGTATTTGCTTGCAATTAGTATTACCACAGTAAGTCAGATGTGAGATTTTCAGAGCTAGGACAGTAAAGGACGATCGGAGAGGGTAATATTTAGCAAAAGCCTAACAATCAGAAAGAAGTCTTTTCTCTCCTCCCTCCAAGTTGCCTTTTCAAGAAGAGCAACATCATTTGAGGATGGAGGTGATATTTATAATCTTCCTCTTTAAATGAAACACTCATTCAGAACCTCTCGTGTCACTACGCTGGCATATAAGGGAGCTCCCAAGTTTGTGAAACAAAATTCATTTGTCTTTTTGACAATCTTACAGCATACCTGAAATAAATCCAGGATATGCTCAGCATTTTATGTACCAGATTTCCAGTTTTCCCTGACTTCTGCTTTCTTCCTACTCATTTTCCCTTTCTTTATCTCTCAATCCCCTTGCTGTCCCAAATGAATGTCTTTCCTTTTATCCTTCCCAACTAGGCCACAGACCATATTCTTAATCTCAGTTCCCTCATTTCTTTTTTATTTTTTTTTTATTTTTAAAGATTTTATTTAACTATTTGTCAGAGAGAGAGAGGGAGAGAGAGCGAGCACAGGCAGACAGAATGGCAGGCAGAGGCAGAGGGAGAAGCAGGCTCCCTGATGAGCAAGGAGCCCGATGCGGGACTCGATCCCAGGACGCTGGGATCATGACCTGAGCCGAAGGCAGCTGCCCAACCAACTGAGCCACCCAGGCGTCCCAGTTCCCTCATTTCTTAGCTGCATGCTAGTGGAGGGGTTTATCCTCTCTATGCCTCAATTTCCTCTGTAAAATGGGATTAATAAGAGAGTGCCTACCTCACAGAGTTGTCAAAATTACAACAAAGAACACGTTATATGCCTACCACATTGCCTGATCTACAGTAAGAACGCAACTTATTCGCTCTTTTCATCCGTAATTTTATCTCTAGTCCCCAACTGGTCAACACCAGAGTCCAGCAGGTAAAAGCCGTGGGAAAAAACACCTCAAGGGTAAAGAGGAAACGCTTGAGCGGGGGGGCGGGGACTGCGAAGTTACACACTGCGCAGGCGCATCCGCCAGGTCAGGCTCTGGCTTCCAGCTGGGGGGGGGGGGGGGGGGGGGGGGGGGGCGCGGGCTTCAATTGTCCTGGCTGCCCCCTTCCGGCCCAGGGAAGTGGCGGGACCTTGGCTGCGCCCCGGGAGGGCTCAGCACTACTCAAGGACGCCAGGGCCCGAAGGGTAAGTTCGAAAATGGCGGAGGGGAAGAAGGAGGGGCCTTGCAGGGCGGGAGGCTATCCCCCGGGTGGGGGCGGTAAAAAGGAGTCTGCGGGGGTAGGGGGGTACCCGTGGCGAGGCCGGGGCCGTGAGATTGAGCGACAGTGGCCGGTGTCTGTTTGAGGCCCTGCCTTGGACTCGGGGGTTCCTCCGGGCGATGGGCGGACTGGTGGGTGCGCCTGCGGGAGACGAAGGGACTTCCGTTTCCTTCTAGGCTGGGGCCCGGCCGCAGAGCGGAGTTGGCATTTCCAGATTGGGGCTCGGGCCGCCCCTCCTCCAGGACCCTCCCCTCCGGACCGCGCAGGGCGCCGCGGGCGATCCGGGCTGGCTCTCCTAGCGCGGTGGGTACTGCCTGTACGGGCTTCCTCCTCCTCAACCCCCCCTCCCCGCGGGCCCCGCGCTGCGGGGGAGGGCGGGAAGGCCGCCCGTGTGCGGCGCGGGTGGCCCAGCAGCGGCTCCTTGCCCAGGTTCCTGGGAGCGCCGAAGGAAGGCGTGGGTGGGTGGGTGGCTTCAGGCGGCCGGGTGCCGTCTTAAACCCTGTGACCCCTAAGGTAAATCGAGTCAAAGAACTTTTTTTTTTTTTTAGGGGCAAAGGGGCCCCCCCCTTCCCCCCCCCCCCCCCGCCAATCTGATGCGTGTGGCAGGTATTGAGCTGGGTGGAGTGTGCCTGGCAAGGGCTTGTGAAGCAGAAAGAATAGGAGCCAAAGAGCTTCCGGAAGAGGAAATTAGCTAGTAATTCTTTCCAATCTTTGCTGCCCTAGTCACCTCCCGAGCATATTCTGTGAGTAAAACAAAATTCAGTCTAACTTTCAGTTTCATTATTTTAACTCCATAATACACTTGTTTTTGGGAGGAGGGGGTTGGTTATTGCTGAAACTAAGCGTTTCAGCAACAGCCCCCTCCACCTCCAAAAAAAGAAAAATGTCAATCAAAGCTTTGTGAAAACCTATCCAATTTTAATAATCTACTACTTTGCTTTCGAGTATAATTATGTCCCTAGGTTCGTCACACTATACCTTGATAGTCAGTGACGCATAGAAATGTACTCTTGTAAGACTGGAGGTTGCTATGGTGTTTCTTTCTTCTCTTTTTTTTACTTCGGATTTCTTAAGACCAGTTCAAGAGAACACAGTTACAGACGGCCATCTTAGAACTATAACATTTTAGAGTTGGAAGGGATCTTAGTCGAATCGTCTTAATTTTACAAAAGCGGAAACTGAGGTACGGGAAGATTTCATGGCTTGCCTGAGGCAAGCTCAACTAAGATTAGAACCCAGCTTGTCTGGCTCCTTGCTCACAGCTCATTCGGAGCAACTGCTGCACATACCTCCAAGCAAGAAAATTAAACATTCAACTCACCGCACACTTCGGAAGCGTATACCACTCCGTACCATACAGCTGTGCTACAACTTTCGATGTATTTAACGTGTTTATGAAGCCAGTGCTTGAGATATTTTCCCCATCATTCAAGAAGTGGCAACAGTAGGTTAAGATTTATACACACATGCACATATGCATATTTGAATATGCTTAGATAATTTCTTGAAGTATACACAAGAAAAATGTGGACAGTGGCTACTTAATGGAGGGATGGAGAGGGGCGGGATGTTTTTTAATTTGCACTTAACATGTGGCCTAATGTATTGTTGGAATTTCTTTTTTTTTTAAGATTTTATTTATTTATTTGACAGATCACAAGTAGGCAGAGAGGCAGGCAGAGAGAGAGGAAGGGAAGCAGGCTCCCTGCTGAGCTGAAGACAGGCTTTAACCCACTGAGCCACCCAGGCGCCCCTGTTTGGAATTTCTTAACATAAGTATTGATTTTACAATTAGGAACAATTTTGAAACTTCACACACCTCTATGTATATCAACATAAGTATTTATCTGTGCTATGTAAAGACGTATATGCATTTATGTATCTGTGGTCTATATTGTAAAATCCAGTATGGTTCCTGTCAGCCTACCTGGCAGAGCAGGCCTGATTATCAGATGCTCACATTTCTTGTGTTCTCTTTTTGTCCCTAATATAAGATGGTAAAAAGAATATATGTTACTACTAATCTTTATATATTCTTAGAAAATATGCTGACTTTTCCTTATCGAGTAAGATAGCAAACTATAACATTCAAGATACCCAGTTTGATGCAGTGAAAAAATCTGAATGTGGAATCTTTGTGGATAAGAATCATTTTTTAAAAATCGAGATTGGAAGGGTCTCTGGTGATTAGTACTTCAACTCTTTTCTTTTTATGAATAGGTTAACTGGGATTCAAAAGGGTCGAAAAAGTAACTTGCCCAAGATTATATATCTAATTATTAGAAGAGCTTGGACTAAGGTCTGGGTCCTAGTCCAGTACCCCTTGTGCTACCTTTATAACTTTATTGCTTTGTAGTCCATTCAGAGACTCCCAACTAGGCATAAAAAGTAATGCTGGCTAAAGGTTAGGCCCATTTCAGTAGATAAGAATTATTGTAATTAACATGCCCATTAATTTGTACAGTGCTTGAAATATTTTACTAACCTAAATGTTCCCCTTACATTTGGTTATAAACATTAATTTGTTTGATAAATTCTTTGTTTCTCTTGTAAACACTTACCCCAGTATGAAATGATACTGTCGCTAGTTTTTTTTTTTGTTCTAATATTTAAAAGTCTGGTAGTTAGTGCTAATGTGAGGGGGGAAAAAGTTACATTTTATAAAGTAAACATTTATTGATCACCTACTGTATGCCAGGGATTGTACTGTGTGGTGTAGGGTTCGAAAGACAGATGTGGCAAAATAGATGTCCTTGTTCCCTTGAGGCTGGGAGATTATCATGAGCTGTCAGTTCTCAGCTTTATCTCTGTGTTCTAATCTGGTAATAGTATTATAAAATGTAATCTGTAGCACTATTTAAGGTCATCATGAGTAGATTTGAGGAGACAAAAACAGTAGTGGTAAAAGAAATTGATGTTGAATACTCTTTTTCTTTTTAAACTTAAGGCAAAAAAGGTATTTATTGCTAACAAAATTTAAAAGTTCCAGGCTTCCAGCTCTTCACCAGTTCTTCCTGTGCAATTCCCGGTGAACATTTAACTATTTTCATGTCTTGGAGGTCATGTGGTACAGTGAGAGTTGCCTTGGATTTGATGCCTGGGTTGTCTTGGCTTTGTTTCCATTTAGCTGTGAGATTGTGAGCAAGTCACTAAACCCCTCAGTGCCTACATATTTCTATTTTCTTAACATTTTATGAGTTAGATATCCCATTTAAAACATAGAATATTTTGAATATTTTAAATTATAAAATAAATATGTTTATTTTGGAAAAATTATGAAATTGAGAATAGTATAAAGAGAAGAAGCAAAATCCTGTTCTTTTATGCTTGCTTTTACTGTTTTGGCTCATATTGTATGTACATTGCGGTAATCCTTTTTTCTTACTCAGCATTCTATATTGAAGATTTCCTGTGTCATGAAAAGTCTTTTAAAATGTAGTTTTTATTTATCCTCCATATTCTTCTTTTCTTTTAAGATTGATTTATTTGAAACAGAGAAAGCACAAGCAGGGGGAGGGACAGAGGAGAGGGAAAGACAAGCAGACTCCCTGCTGAGTGATGACCTGTTGTGGTGAGGGGACTCAGTCCCAGGACGCCTGAGATCATGACCAGAGCCGAAGTCAGACGCTTAACCTACTAAGCCACCCAGGCACCCTGGGAGACAGAGTCTTAAGCAAACTCCACACTGAGCATGGAGCCTGATGTGGGGCCGATCGCAGATCACAACTTGATCGGAAACCAAGAGCTGGATGCTTAACAATTGTGCCACCCAGGTGCCCCATATCCTACATCTTATTCTATGCTTTGCCTTCATTTTATAAAGTAACAGGTTTGGGCTAGTTGACTCCAAAGATTGAAAATCCATTATAGTAGTTTTTTTTTAATTGATTATCTCAGATTTTACCAAAGGAAAAAAATCCCATATAACAATTCAAAATCTTTTTGGAATAAATACCTCAAATAAAATGATAAGAAATTAAGAATAAGGTGGAGATATAAACCTTAATAATTTGTGATTATTCTTTCATTTTTTTCTGCCTTTATGATTTGAATACTTTATTTTAAAAATTTCACATGCTAAGTACTTGAACTTTAATTTGTTGAAGATGTGATGATACCTGTGTCACTACTGTGTTAAAAGCTGGCCTGTTTTATCTTGTAGGGTGGGTACAGAATAAGTTGAAGAGGGAAAAACTGGGTTGCTGGGATTATCATAGTACAGAGGAGAGAAAATTTGTGGAAGCTCAGAAGGGTTCAATAACTTGCTTAAAGTCCAAATAGCTATTATGTTGCAGGGGTAGGATTTGAATCCAGATTTCTCTGATTCTGGTAGTCATGCTTTTCTTCCATTGCATGTTATATTTTAGAAGATCTCTTAGACACATATTTTGATGGTATTGCTTTGATCAAAATTGACTAACTCAGTATCTTTCAATAAATTGAGGAACTGAAGTGAGAAATGCTGAGATAGCACTTAAGATGGTTTTCAGCTTGAGACAACCCATCCAACACACCCTGAGCACCTTCTGCTTTGAGCCAAATTCTTACATCACTGTATTAACAGTAACTGTCATGTAGTAAGTACGTGCCTGGCAAAAAATGGTTGACTGAAGGCACCTGAGTGGTGCAGTTGGTTGAGCATTCAACTCTTGGTTTTGGCGCAGGTCAAGATCTCAGGGTTGTGGGATCAAGCCCCACATTGGGCTTCACACTTGCGTGGAGTCCGCTTAAGTTTCTGTCTCCCTTGGAGATGCATTTCTTTTGTTTGTATTTTTATAAGGCCTAACACTCTGTAGCTTTCCCAGTGAGAAGTGAATAAATCTGGGATGTCTGCCTTTCATTTCCGTGCTGAAAGAAGGAAAGCATAACTCTTGTCAAGTTAAAGGAAGAGTTTTATCAGGTATAGGTCAACACTAAGACCTCAAGCTAAAAAATACTGCTTAAGCGTTTGTAAGATGCTTGCTGGGTGCTTTTTGATTTGTTTGTTTTGATGTTGGGTTTTAAAAATTAGCTTATGAGGCACCTGGGGGTCTCAGTCATTAAGCCTCTGCCTTCAGCTCAGGTCATGATCCCAGGATCCTCAGATCAAGGCCCACATCCGGCTCCATGCTCGGCGGGAAGCCTGCTTCTCCCTCTCCCACTCCCCTACTTGTGTTCCCTCTCTCACTATGTCTCTCTCTGTCAAATAAATAAAATCTTTTCAAAAAATAAAAATAAATAAAAATTAGCTTATTGCTGATTGATCTCTTTTGAAGTCAGAAATATCTGAATTCTTTTCTTTGCCTTGTTAGTTTAAATACACCATTTACAAAAAAAAAAAAAGTTCTCACTCTCCCTTTGCCTCCTCCCCTCTCTCTCTCTCAAATAAATAAATCTTTTAAAAAAATTGTTGACTGAGGGGCATCTGGGTGGCTCAGCTGGTTGGGTGTCTACTTTTGGATCAGGTCGTGATTCCTGGCATTGGGCCTTGAGTTGGGCTCCCCACTCAGTGGGGAGTCTGCTTCTCCCTCTCCCACTGCTTCTCCGCTGGCTTGTGTGCTCTCTCTGTCAAATAAAGAAGTGGAGTCTTTAAAAAAATTGTTGACTGGATGCCTTTGCTTGTTATAATGTATTAGATAAAAAAGGAAAAACTAAAACTTCTAAGGCCTTCCGGATAATTTGAAATAAAGGACTTTCTATGGTCTGAGAAATTAAACAAAGCAGCTGTTGATTAGTTACTATATCTACCAAAAGAATTTGAGGCCAAACTTACGAGTTATATGTTTTATGTGCTCTGATTATACTTAATATTAGATTGTCCTTTGTGTGGTAAAAGCATATTTTATGTAATTTTGTAGGACTTGGCATGGACTTTTATTATTTTTAATTCTGGTATTGTTGTAGCTTTGCTATTTGATACATTTTGCAATTTGATTTTGGTACGATGGATCCCCAATCTTAGTTAAGGATACATGTGATTCACTTATCATGATCTGCTTTTTTTTTTAAGATTTTATTTATTTATTTGACAGACAGAGATCACAAGTAGGCAGAGAGGCAGGCAGAGAGAGGGGGGGAAGCAGGTTCCCTGCTGAGCAGAGAGCCCGATGTGGGGCTTGATCCCAGGACCCTGAGATCATGACCTGAGCCAAAGGCAGAGACTTAACCCACTGAGCCACCCAGGCGCCCTGCCATGATCTGCTTTTATAATGTATTTTCAAGAATATAGGTCATGGTGAAACTGAGGTTTACCTGTACAGACTGGGAATAGCTTGAACTCAGATGATCAGGCAGAGGTTGAACTGAGTGATTTAAGGCTGATTTCCTTAACTGGGGAAAGTTGGTACCACTGTGCATTCCCTGGAATCTATAAATACTTATATATGGTTTGAACTTTTATACATCCTCTTGTGATAATTTTGTTGGCCTCACAACACAGGCCTCTCCTATATGTAATTACATTGCTATGTGCTTTACCTTTCAGTGGCTTCCGCTAATTTTTCAAGCCTTGAAAGGGCCAGGAACTGACATTTTCTGCTGCCTCACCAGACTAACCCTTCTGCCAGTAATTCTTAGAGTAATTTCTTTAGACCCATATTGCTCATAATCACCAGGTTTGACTGTCATTTACTGTATGATCTTTGATGAGTAACAATCAGAAAACCATAGTTTCCCCATATTTCAAATGGGGGCTATGATATATTGCTTAGGTTAAATTAGATACCACATATGAAAACCTTCTAATTGTAATTCACATACGTATTTAGTTATTATCAGAGGTGACATGGTAAAAAAAGAGAGGATGGGCCATGGACTCACACAAGCTCTATGTTGAGTTTTTGACCTTCTGTTAAATAGGGTGACATTTTTTAGTTTCAATTCAGCATGTTGTAGTAGTTTTATGTGTAGCTAACATGATTGTATGGAGGGAAATGAAAGTGAGTTTGTAGATAGTTTAGAACACGTGAGCACTCATTAACTCTGTGGTACTGTTTTAATTTGGCTTGTAGTCACTTGCTGTGGCAGTCTCCTTTACTTGGTGTCATTTTAATTCAAACCCAGACAGAAGACAAACCTGCATGTGTATAGGCAGCAGAGTGACTTTCAGATAGAACTAAATATTTTTACTGGAGAAAAGGAAAAGATGTTGGCTTTTACCAAGAACTTGTTTCAGCACTTGGCTTGAGATCTCAACATGATCATGGAAGAGTACTTAATTCTGAGACATATCTAGGGTAGGTATTACCTGTTCACCAAATCATCTATTAAAGAACCTCGGCATGGCACATGTGGAACCATCTGATTTTTTAAAGTCCTGCATCCTAATCATTCTGTCAGGATAAGTTATCTGAGTAAGTATCAAACAGAGTAAGTTCCACTTCTTTGCCACCAGTCAGTTCTATGGCCTCAGTCAAATCATTTAACTTCCTTATGCTTCAAAATGAAAGAGTGATTTCTGTTATCCTGTCAGCACAAATACAGTCAGCTCTGGTGAACAAGTTTTGCTTGTGGGTGTCTGCAAATTATGATGATTTTAGTTTATAATGTATTTGATTCAGAACTTCCCTTTTGTAAAAATTAGGGGAATTTTTTGGGAAAGATTAGAGGCAACTCTTCTTCTTACCAGGCCCCAAATTAATTGATGATTTTTATAACGCAGTGAATGAATAGTTCAGAACTCCAGCTGTAGACATCACTCAAACATTTGCAACAAAGTCCTTTCATTTTCTTTTTCTTTTTTTCTTTTTTTTACTAACATATAATGTATTATTTGTTTCAGGGGTACAGGCCTGTGACTAGTCCCTCCCATTCTCAACTCAAGTTAACAATAAGTAGCAATTAGGTAATACCTGTATTTCTCAGTCCTCTCTGCTGGTGATTTACTGCCACCAAGCAGGGCACCAAAAGACATTTGTTCATGGCCAACCACTGTGGACATGACCTGATTACCGCTTTTACCTCTGGGAGTTGACCTGTATCTCTCTCTTTTCTTCTTTTTTTTTTTTTTTTAAGATTTTTTTTATTTATTTGACAGAGAGAAATCACAAGTAGGCAGAGAGGCAGGCAGAGAGAGAGGAGGAAGCAGGCTCCCCGCCGAGCAGAAAGCCCGATGCGGGGCCCGAACCCAGGACCTGGGATCATGACCTGAGCCGAAGGCAGCAGCTCAACCCACTGAGCCACCCAGGTGCCCCTCTCTTTTCTTCTTTAACCTGATGATTGACAGTGTTGACATCAGTTTACAATTTCTTCTTTCTCGTTGGTGTGGCTTGGAGTTAGTAATCTAACAGTAATATTACAAAGTAGCAAGCTGGCAAAAATTCTCACCAAAGGCAGAAAGATACGGACCAACAATATATCCTTCCCTCTCCTTGTTATGAGAATGATCTTTTGTGAATGAAAAACCCAAACCTTGCAATACCAGGCCCTGCTTTTGGTAGTTTACTGAGCTAATGTGTTTACAGATGAAGGAAGCATTGTCACCTGGCATATAGCCAAGTAACACCCCCCCCCCCAGTTGGTTGGGTAGGATTATATAAGGGACCTGACTAATTAAGAGCCCAACTGCTTTTTTTTTTTAATAAGAATCTAATCCATTTACTGGATAAAATTTAGAAAATTAAGCACAAAGAAGAAAATAAAAATCAATAATCCCACTGGCCAGAGATAACCACAGTAGAATTCTGATGTATAATTTAGCCTATCTTTATATATCTGTATTTTTTTATAATTAGGATTATACTGCACAGTATTTTGTAATCAGCTTTTTTTTTTCACTTAAGACAACAGGGTGAACATATGTCTGTGTCCTTTAATATTCTTCTACGACCTCAGTTTTTAATGAACGCCTAGTATCCACATTACCGAAGTGTTATCCTCATTTGTTGGATATTGAATTTTTTTGTTTATCAATAGCACTGTATTGAATATCCTTATATATACTTTATTTAAAAAATCCTTGATAGTTTCCTTAAAGTTGATGCTTTCAACTAGAATAGGTGGTTCAGAAGATAATTATATATTTAAGATTTTAGAACATATTGCTACATTACTCTCTAGGAAAGGTGTACTAATTTTTTAAAACTTTTAATTCTAGTGTAGTTAACATAAAGTTATATTTGTTTCAAATGTATAATAATGATTCAACAATTTCATATGTTATTTGGTGCTCATCAAGATAGGTAAGTGTACTCTTTTTTTAAAAAAGATTTTATTTATTTATTTGAGAGAGAGCACAAGTGATGAGAGGAGGCAAGGCAGGGGGCAGAGGGAGAGGGAGAGGGAGAAGCAGACTCCCCTCTTAGCAGGGACCCTGACATGGAGCTTGATTTCAGGACCCCAGGATCATGACCTGAGGTGAAGGCAGATGCTTAACCAACTGAGCCACCCAACTGCCCCAAGATAAGTGTACTCTTAATCCCCTTTACTTGTTTGACCCATTCCCACCACCAAAAAAGTATGCCAATTTTTATTTTTATTTTATTTTTCTTTAAAGATTTTATTTATTTGACAGAGGTGGGGGGGAGCAGGCTCCCCGCTGAGCAGAGAGCCTGATGCGGGGCTCAATCCCAAGACCCTGAGATCATGACCTGAGCTGAAGGCAGAGGCTTAACCCACTAAGCCAGCAAGAGTGCCTGTTACCACGTTCCTTTCCCACTGTTAGATTTTTACTGTTGGCAGTGATGGCCATCACTATCCTGCCAAACAGGACAAAAATGGTGGTATCTTTTAAAATGTTTATTTCCGGGGGGAAAAAAGTTCATTTCCGGGGTGCCTGGGTGGCTTAGTATATTCATAGATCATCTCTGGAGGAATACACAAATTGGTAAGGGTTATTGCTACTGGGAATGTGTTGGGGGATTATTTTTATACTTTTCTAGATTCCTTTGGCTGGTAAACTGATACAGGACAGATTAATAGGAAAAAATTTTGATTACATACATATGGGAGCCCCATGAGAACATGCGATCTACAGGCAGTCAGAGTTGAGATTTATATGCCATCCTAAGCTAGGGAGAAAAGGGGTTAGGGGTCTGAGACTTCAAAGGGGAGAAGGACAGTTTATAGGAAGATAGGAAGAACAAATGTTGGATAAATGTTTGCCAGGCCATACATAGACAATGAAACACAGAGGAGTTTGATCTCCAGGTCCTACAGAGCTTCCCCCAGTTTACCACACCTAGCTCGTATTCTTTGCAGTTATCTTTGGTGATAGTTCTCTTCCTGGACCAGGCCCTCTATCTAAATTACTTTGGGCAGTTGAGGAGGAGGTAAAAGCATTTCCTGAATCTTTGGGGCTTGACTCACTTCCGGTTAAAGTAGTCCACAGGCCCCAGGCGCCTGGCTGGCTTGGTTGGTAGGACATGCAACTTCTGATCTCTGGGTCTTGAGTTCAAGCCCACATTGAGGGTAGAGTTTACTTAGAAAAATAAGGGGCGCCTGACTGGCTGATTGAGAAGAGCATGCAACTTGATCTCGGGGTTGTGAGTTGGAGCTTCCAGTTGGGTGTAGAAATTATAATCAGTAATAATAGTAATAAATATTTAAAAAGTAATCCTCATACCAAAGCTGCACACTTTGGGAAGGCTTATTCTGAAACCCTTTAGTCCAGACTTTGAAGCTTGCCCATGAAGTTCCACAACCCAGAAGTTGAGTTGGTATGTTGCTCCATCTCATTGAACTGGTCTCTTAATCCTGAGAATAGTCAGTTCAGTTAAATAGTTGTGTCTCATTTCAGGAGATGGTGATGCACTTGGGCTCCCAAAGTTAGGGCTGTGATGCAAACAGTCTGGTATTTAATAAGAGAAATTTCTGTGAAAACGAAACAAAGGTTAATAGACCAGATTAAAGTTTCAGTTTCTGAGTTGTTTTTTTAGACAGAGATACAGCGAGAGAGGAAACACAAGCAGGGGGAGTGGGAGAGGAAGAAGCAGGCTTCCCACTGAGCAGGGAGCCCAATGTGGGGCTCCATCCCAGGAACCTGGGATCACGACCTGAGCTGAATGCAGTCACCTAAGGACTGAGCCACACAGGCACCCCCCTAGTTTCTGAGTTCTGAAGGCAGCCTGGTGAGAGGATTTCTAGATGTTCAGCTTGAAGCAGCTTCAGATAGAGTGGAGGCAGGCAGTGGCATTCTGAAAGATTTTCCTGAATGTCTCTGGTGATCTTTCTGAGCGGTCCACATAGCAATAGGTATGAAGACTATGTGATCTGTTGTGATTTCTCTGAAGCTTATATCAAGTTGTCCAACTTTAGCTCACATGGCTTTGGAAAAGGGGCAGTTTTATTCTCTGATTCCAACTCAGGAGGTTGGGGTAAATTTAGAACTGTTAGTTTGGAGAGTTGTAGCCAAATATTGGAGGAAACTTCTGGATTCAGAATCCAGTCCAGTTTATAGGTAGAACTCAAAGACAATAGCACTAGCATTTGAGACTTTGTAAAAAGATTTATTTATTTAGAGAGAGAACATAAGTGGGGAAAGGGGCAGAGGGAGAGTATCTCCAAGCAGACCTCCTGCTAAGCCCAGAGCCCAATGTGTGGCTCAGTCCCACAACCCATGAAATCATGGCCTGAGCTGAAACCAAAAGTTGGACGTTTAACCAACTGAGCCACCCAGGCAATCCCCCCACTTTTCTTAAGAGGCTTCGTGTGGAACCAAATGTGGGACTTGAGCTCACAACCCTGATATCAAGACCTGAACTAAACTCAAGAGTCAAATGCTTAATCTGACTGAGCCACCCAGGTGCCCCAGTAGAACTAGAATTTGATATTCATAATGGTGTATTACTGAAACATAATTTTTCTCTGTCAGATCACCCCCATTTTTATCAAAGATAATCACATACCTATCTATTTGCAAATTCAGTCTAGTTTCAATAAACTTGGCCTATTTACATAAGTGTAACAAGAGTGGTGATTTATCATATAGGCTCTTTTAATCTGCTTTGTTGGAACTTTTCATAAGAAATCTGATTGGACTCTTTAAAGGCTTCTTGGGGTTAGAAAGCCAAGCCAAGACTTGCCATCAGACTTAACCTGTAATACTTACAGATTTGGGTTAATTTCTCTTTTCACGGTTCCCAGGATTTCCTAAGGTTCCTATCCTCCTGGAAGGTGACCTTCCTTCCTTACCTGGTAAGGCTACCGGGAACCCTGTAAGCAAGGTATCAGGCTGATTTTTCCAAGGGGCTTTATTGGCTTCATGAAGTTACCTTAGCTCGTTAAAACTGTCTAGTGGTATCTGAGTCTGTGCATGTCTCTCTCAAACATAACATCCCAGTCAAAGCCTTGGCACTATAGCCAGTGTTTCCAGTTGTGTCCTGTTATAAGGAGAACAGATTCTTATAGAACTACTGCAAGTAACTATCTTGCCATGAAAATAAGAATACTGAGTTTCCAAATTCTGGATGGATCAGGTAAAAAATGTATGTTCCAATTCTGCTCTCAAAGATATCATTTAACAAATTGCTTAAGGTCATAGCTTAAGAAGAAAGGTTTCCTGGGGTGCCTGGCTGGCTCAGTCGGTTAAGTATCTGACTCTTGGTTTCAGCTCAGGTCATGATCTGGGGGTTGTGAGATCAAGCCCCACTTAGGGCTCCATGCTCAGTGCAGAGTCCACTTGAGATTCTTTCCCTCTCCCTCTCCCAGTTTGAGTCCATGCACACACACTTTCTCTGTCTCTCAAATAAACTTACTTGAAATTTATTTATCTGAAAAAGAGAGAAACTGAACACAAGCAGGGAGAGCGGCAGAGGGAGAGGGAGAAGCAGGTCCCCCACTGAGCAGGGAGCCCAACAACCTGGGGCCTGATCCCAGGACCCCTGGATCATGACTCAAGCCGAAGGCAGACACTTAACCAACTGAGCCACCCAGGTGCCCCAATAAATAAAATCTTTTTTAAAAAAGATTTATTTGTTTGACAGAGACACAGCAAGAGAGGGAACACAAGCAGAGGAGCAGCAGAGGGAGAAACAGGCTTCCTGCCAATCAGGGAACCCAGTGCGGGGCTCGATCCCAGGACCCTAGGATCATGACTTGAGCCGAAGGTAGACGATTTAATGACTGAGCCACCCAGGTGCCCCTAAAGTCTTTTTTTTTTTTTTTTTAAAGAAAGCGTTCCTTATATCTGGAAGATAAAAGATGAAAGAACGAGAGATGCCTGGGTGGCTCAGTGGGTTAAAGCCTCTGCCTTCAACTCAGGTCATGATCCCAGAGTCCTGGGATTGAGCCCCACATCAGGCTCTCAGATCAGTGGGGAGCCTGCTTACCCCTCTCTCTGCCTGCCTCTCTGCCTGCTTAGGATCTCTGTCTATCAAATAAATAAATAAATAACCTTAAAAAAAAGACAAAAGAACGAGTGATATTATAAACAAGTCAAAGAATCCTAATCATCCTCTTCAGTTCTTTACAGTACTATGTAATTAGTACTTGTTCTGTTAAATCCAGCTTTTACATTTGTTCCAAAAATTCTTACCCAGTTCAGTTTTATGATCTTAAAGTTATTGGAAACCCATATTCTAGCGTACCTGTCGAGTTCTTTCTATAGGGCTCCACTCAGGGCATGGAGCCTGCTTAAAAAGGAAAAGCAAAAAGAGTCCTTCCCATGAATTTCTCTGAAGGTGAAACACTTTTGTGGAACATTTGCAAAGCATCAGAGTAAATAAGTGTAAGTAGCAAAAGCCTTTAACATGGCAATGGTTAAAGATCTGATGAGTGTTTCTTATAATGCAGTTGACAAGGAAATTTGGTTGTTTTGGTGAGATACATTTTAGAATGGCAAACATACCAGTATGTAACAGATTTTTAGAATTTTTTCAGATTTTAGAATATTTTAGAATTTTTTTCCTTAAGGTTTTATTTTTAAGTAATCTCTGCACCCAACTTGGGGCTCAAACCTATAACCCTGAGATCAAGAGTTGCACACTCGACTAACTGAGCCAGCCAGGCACCCCCAGATTTTTAGAAATTTCATATGAGGGGTGCCTTGGTGGCTCAGTTGTTAAGTGTCTGCCTTCGGCTCTGGTCATGATCCCAGGGTCCTGGGACAGAGCCCTGCATCAGGCTCCCTGCTGGCGGGAAACCTGCTTTGCCCTCTCCCACTCCCCCTACTTGTATTCCCTCTCTCACTGTGTCTCTCTCTGTCAAATAAATAAATAAAATCTTTTTTTAAAATGTCATATGATTTCTGGAACACTTAGGTTTAAGAAGATTATTATCAGTTATTTGACAATGCTTCCCATGTAATTTAACATACCAAATGAGCCTAATTAGTTAATATCTCACTTTTTATAAGGAGAGAACAAATCTTTTGAGAGGTTCATGGGGGCTCTTTGGAAAAATCCCCAAACTAGTTTGAGGTCAAAAAAGACTTTATTTATCATTTAATTTTTGGAAACTTTGTCAAAAATACCAAAATATTTTAAAACATTTGACTAAATAAGATCAGAGATGATTATGAAACATTATTTAACCAGAGTGACACAAGAGTTTATGGGCATATACAAAAGCTTACATAGTTGTGAGCAAAACCAATCAAAGAGCTGATAAAGCACAGGAAATTATTTTAATAAAATACAAAATCTTTGCTTTCTAAGAAGATTACTTAAAAGGTAAAGAAAAACCTTTCACAGTCTCTTAAATTAGCAGACCAGTAGTCCAAGGAAACATTGTCCTTTTAGCAAATGAAAAATTAAGTTTTAATTTTACATAAGTATACTACCAATATTAAAGCTTATTTTCAAAACCCTTGTAGGGTGCCTGCATGGCTCAGTAGGTTAAGCATCTGCCTTCAGCTCAGGTCATGATCTCCAGGTCCTGGGATTGGCCCTGTGTCCAGCTCCCTGCTCAGCAGGGAGTCTTCTTATCCTTCTGCCTCTGCGCCTCCCCTGCTAGCACACTCTTTCACTCAAGTAAATAAAACCTTCTTTAAAAAATTAAATTTAACAAAACCCCTAATTTTTTAAAAGATTTTTATTTATTTGTAAGACAGAAATCAAGTAGGCAGAGAGGCAGGCAGAGAGAGAGGGGGAAGCAGGCTCCCCGCCGAGCAGAGAGCCCGATGTGGGGCTCCATCCCAGGACCCTGAGATCATGACCTGAGCTGAAGGTAGAGACTTAACCCACTGAGCCACTGAGGCACCCAAACAAAAACCCTTGTAATAACAGTTCAAATTTTTTTTAAAGATTTTATTTATTTGAGAGCCAGAGAGAGAGTGAGCATGAGCAGGGAGAGGGAGAGGGAGAAGCCGGCTCCCTGCTTAGTGGGGAGCCCAATTAGGGGCTTGATCCAGGATCCCAGGATCATAACCTGAGCCAAAGGCAGATGCTTAACTAACTGAGCCACCCAGGTACCCCAACAATTCAATTTTAGCCAGCTTGATTATATGAGGTAGGATTTTCTCTCTCTCTCTGTGTTCCCACTTCTATTTGTCCTTTCTTTTCACCTTTCCCAATTTGAAATAACCAGATTGACTTCAGGACAAATTACTTTCTTTTCCTGTAACACAAATGCATCTCCATACCTCATGCACTTTCATAGCCAAAAACACAACCTGCTTTTTTTTTTTCTGGTTAAAACTAATAAGCAGTTGTGATCAGTTACATCAGTATTCTTTTAGATTGGCAAATTTTTGAGTACATTTTATAATTCCTATAAGCATATGCTTCTTCATTTTAGTCTTTTAGTGTGGTGTAAAATGTGTTTACTAATAGGCCCATATTTATCTTTATGTGTAACAGGAACCCAAAACTAGATAAAAACCTGTGTTCAGTAATTTTTTTTAAAAGATTTTATTTATTTATTTGTCAGAGTGAGCACAGGCAGACAGAGTGGCAGGCAGAGGCAGACAGAGAAGCAGGCTCCCGCTGAGCAAGGAGCCCGATGTGGGACTCGATCCCAGGATGCTGGGGTCATGACCTGATCCAAAGGCTGCGGCCCAACCAACTGAGCCACCCAGGCGTCCCCTCTGTTCAGTAATTAATGTTTCATTGTTTTATCTTACTTGGAAATTAGATATTCAGTAAACTTCCATCATTTAACTTAGCAAAACTCTAAAGTTACCAAAAAGGGGGTGCCTGGGTGGCTCAGTCAGTTAAGCGTCTTCCTTCACCTCAGGTCATTATCCCTGGGTGCTGGAATCAAGCCCTACATCAGCTACTTGCTAGGTGGGAGCCTGCTTCTCTGTCTCCCTTTGCCTGCTGCTTTCCCTGCTTGTGCTCTCTCTCTCTGCCAAATAAATAAATAAAATCCTTAAAAAAAGTAAAGTTACCAAAAAGATTTTAGAAGCTATTTTTATTTTATTTATTTTTTTTTAAAGATTTTATTTATTTATTTGACAGACAGAGATCACAAGTAGGCAGAGAGGCAGGCAGAGAAAGAGGAGGAAGCAGGCTCCCTGCTGAGCAGAGAGCCCAACTCGGGGCTCAATCCCAGGACCCTGGGATCATGACCTGAGTCAAAGGCAGAGGCTTCAACCCACTGAACCACCCAGGTGTCCCTAGAAGCTATTTTTTAAGTACACATATTGTAAAATATAGTTAACTGCTCAAAAATTCAACCAAAAACCTCTACCCCACTTACATCTCACATCTGACTAAATCACTTGCTCCCAACGGTTGTGTTTAGACTACTCAGAAAGACTTCATGAGACATTAGACAGCCGTCACCCCAAGCTATTT
This sequence comes from Enhydra lutris kenyoni, assembly GCF_002288905.1. Taxonomy (NCBI): domain Eukaryota; kingdom Metazoa; phylum Chordata; class Mammalia; order Carnivora; family Mustelidae; genus Enhydra; species Enhydra lutris. The sequence goes on from NW_019154137.1 coordinate 6,387,215, forward strand.
TCCGTAAGAGCTACATACTTGACTAGTAAACGTAGGCAGAATAGAAGTTGAATGTCTGCATTATAATCAGTGTTGATAACTCTAAAGACATGCCTATTTTATTTTTTATTTTTTAAATATTTATTTATTTGAGAAAGAGTGAGGCCACATGAGGGAGAGGCAGGGGGAGAGGAAGAGAGTCTCAAGCAGATTCCTATCTTATTTTAAACTAATGAACTTCAGCTGGCTTCAGTACTGAGTATTTTTCCAGATCACATGAACCTGAGAAGCATTTGGGTTAATTGCTGTTATATTTCTGAGAACTTTCGGGATACCTAATTTATAAGCATTTAATTTTATAGAGCTTTTTAACAAATTAACTTTAGTAATACCATCTGGAGATAGAAAATGCCACCCATCTACAGCACAGAGATAAATATATAGATAAATGCAGGTAGAGATCTTGTTTTAAAATATTAACCAGGGGCGCCTGGGTGGCTCAGTGGGTTAAAGCCTCTGCCTTCGGCTCAGGTCAAGATCCCAGAACCTGGGATCGAGCCCTGCATCAGGCTCTCTGCTCAGCAGGCAGCCTGCTTCCCCCTCTCTCTCTGCCTGCCTTTCTGCCTACTTGTGATCTGTCTGTCAAATAAATAAATAAAATCTTAAAAAAATAATAATAAAATGTTAACCATGAGAGGGGTCCCTCACTGGCGCAGTTGATAGAACATGCATCTCTTGATTTTAGGGTCGTGAGTTCAAGCCCCACATTGGGCATTTTAGCCATGAGATGGGTATAATAATGCAAAACTCACTAGTTTGTAAAGGAACCGTTGGGGGGGTGCCTGGGTGGCTATCGACTTTTTTGTTTCAGCTCAGGTCATGATCTCAGGGTCAAGAGATCAAGCCCCTTGCCAGGCTCTGTGCTCAGGGCAGAGTCTGCTTGAGATTTTTTTCCCCTCCTTCCTCTCCCCCTCGATTCCTTCCCTTGCTCATGTTTGCATGCACACATGCTCTATCTAAAAAAATAAATAAATAAAATCTTAGAACAGTCAGAATAAGTTTAGCTTACCTGAATAGAAGCTTTTTAGCTCATATTTATGGAGAAGACTTACAAGATTTGTATTTGTCCTTGACAAGTAGTATTTAAGGAGGCTGTAGTCTAGAGTTGAGGCACAAAAGCCTTTTTAGCAGTTCATATTAGTAATAATCGTGTCTCAAATAAATCTTATTGGCTGCCACTGTGCAAAGCTAGCAGTTTATATTTTAAAAAGGTTTCTATCACCCCCCCCCTTTTTTTCCCACAGCACTCTTAGGAATTGGGCATAGTCTAGGTAAGAGTTTACACTTAAAATCTCAAAGGCATAGGGAAAGAGTGCAAGTTCATCTGAGATAAATTTCGGCTTCTTAAGGCCAATATTTACAAGCCTTGTGAGATAAATAGAGCTTTGGGGAATGGTAAAAAGGTGTAGGTGAACTTTGATTTGCCTCTAGAGTTGCATTTCTAGTTTTGCAAAGATTTGTAAGATAAGGACAGGTGCTCTCAGTCCCTCCAAGAATTGGGTTGCAACTTGAATCCTTACCCAAGAACATTAGAAGATTTTTCTTTCCCTCTGGGTACATAGTTTTATTTCAACTTAGGGGAGGAGGCCAGAAAAGTTCCTGTCAGACTCTGAATATTGGCTTTCAATCTGGCCAGTCTCTTACCACAGAACTACGTAAGCTGTAAGCTTTATGGCCATCATAGGGCTTGAACTCATGATCCTGAGATCAGGAGTTGGATATTCTACCAACTGAACCAGCCAGGCATCCCTAAAAAAAAAAACCTTGTCAGTTTTTAGCCAGATAGACAGCAAACATTTTCCAAGTTTAATGCAGTTTTGTAAAGTCTGTATAAAGCATTTTATTTTATTTTTTAAAATATTTTATTTATTTATTTGACAGAGGGAGAGAGATCACAAGTAGGCAGAGGCAGGCAGAGGGAGAGGGGGAAGCAGGCTCCCTGCTGAGCCGAGAGCCCGATGTGGGGCTCGATCCCAGGACCCTGAGATCATGACCTGGGCCGAAGGCAGAGGCTTAACCCATTGAGCCACCCAGGCGCCCCTGTATAGAGCATTTTAATAAAGACCTTCTTTCTTAGTGTTTCAGTTCAACTTTGAATTTACCTTAAGGGGAAAAGCCTCCCTGTCGGCCTGATATTTGTAGGAGGGCCTGGGAGAAATTCCAGGCAGGGGGAGGTTTTCAGGAGGTGGTCTGGCTGAGTGGAGTTGTAAATGGCCATTAATTTTTTGAATCCCTCTTTAAATATGGTAGGCTCCTGAAAGTAGAGGTAAGGGCTTTATTTTTTTTTAAGATTTTATTTATTTATTTGACAGAAATCACAAGTAGGCAGACAGGCAGGCAGAGAGAGAGAGGAGGAAGCAGGCTCCCTGCCGAGCAGAGAGCCCGATGCAGGGCTCGATCTCAGGACCCTGAGATCATGACCTGAGCCGAAGGCAGAGGCTTAACCCACTGAGCCACCCAGGCTCCCCGAGGTAAGGGCTTTATAATTTAAAAGATCTGCTGTCCAGGGGACATGAAATTCTTCGGGACATTGCCTAGGAGGAAACTGGAGGAGCCTGATTATAGAACCCAGCAAAATAAGCCTTATGTCTGAGGCTTATTGTCCATCCTAGGTACTTCTGTTAAGTTTATTTTCTGACTTTCAGTGTTTACCTGAGTAACCTCTCTACCCCGGTCTTAGAGATCATGCTGGAGTGCTCCCTGTAAATATTGTAGGGAAGGGGAAGCTGAAACGAGCAGCTAAGTGCTTTAAGGGATTTTCTGAGGAAGGTGAAGGAGCTCTGGGGACTAAAGAATTTGCTGAAGAGATGGACCAGATTTTAAGAAGGGGAATTCATATTGGGGACTTCACAGCTTTTATTCTCATTTCTATTCTTACATCTTGTTAAAGGAGTCTCTAAGGCTAGCTCTTCTGTGTCTTTGTGTCTACTTTTTAATTTGGTCTTCCCATAAGTACCATTAAGACAATTGTTTAGGATGAGAGCTCTCTAAAAATTTTTTTCTAATATAGAACTTTTTCATTTCTGAAGATCCATCATCTGGCCATTGAGAAGTAGAATCTATGTTTTTTAAAGATTTATTTATTTGAAAGAGTGCACTCACGTGAAGTGGGTGGCAGGCAGAGGGAGAGGAGAGAGAATCTTAAGCAGACTTCCCACTGATAACAGAGCCTGACATGGGGCTCAATCTCATGACCCTCAGATCATGACCTGAATCGAAATCAAGAGCCAGATGCTTAACTGACTGAACCACCCAGGTGCCCCAACAAGTAGCATCTATTAATGTCAGTAGTGGTTCAAATCAGGAAGCCTTTTTATGGCTTAACCAAGGATGCAAGAGGTATCCTACAAGAGAGTGCAAAAGATGCAGTCCTTACAAGATCCTGAAAATTCACTCCCAAAGATAGTCAGAAAGTAAAGCCCTTTGTTGTTACAGGCTGTAAGAATGGTATGAAAACCTTGTCTCTGTTTTCTCACAAAAAACACCTCCAGTCCCAGACCCACTAATCTGACACCAGACATTACTAGAATGGGTTTTTTCCAACACTAGGAAAACAAAGAATGTTGCCATAAGAGCCACTTATGGACTGGGATGGGACCCCTTCTGACAGACTCCCCTGAGAGCTGGCACAGTTAGATGAAAAGAGTGCTGCTTGTGATTTCATGTCTCAGAACCCCAGTCTCTTTGGCCATCAAGATGCACATACATCAAGATGCACACTGGTATGTGCATCTTCTGGCTGGCAGAGACAAGAGACAATATTCTCACTGGTCATACAACCACACTCTCTAAGACATAGAACAAGACAAAAGGAAAACCTTATTTAGCTTCTTGTATATGTATGTTAACAGCTTTAGCTAAGCCAGTCTCTCGAACTAAACTAATACCTAAGATGGATGTTCCACTGGTTGGGGGATCGTGTGGTGGTTTACAGAGTAACTTGCATGGAATTTTTTTTGAGTTTGACAGGTGACCTAATAGGAATCTAACCTGTTCTGTTCCAACTTACTCTATTACAGGAGTCTTTGGATTACGTGGCCAGTGCTGTAATAGCTCTTAAATACTTGACCCATACCCTCCAATCTTGTGACTTTGGCTTCCAAGATGTTTCTTAGCAACAGCGTTTACCTCATGTGCTCATTAACCCACAGCAAAGTTTGTATAAACAGACACCGGTCTGGTGAGAACCATGAGTTCACCAATCAGTGAGGCCGGCTTGAACAGCAGACTTATAGGGCCTGAGCCTGTGTTCTCTACCCTATGGTCTTCCTTCTTATGACAACACAGCAGAGACAAAGGAAAACAGTGACTGTCTCTGGGAGGAAAAGGATCAATAAAAATCAAAAGTACTCAAAAAAATCAAGAGTACTCATAATAGATCTTTACCAGAGTGGCTATACCCAAGGAACTAGTTTCACAAATAGGTTTTCCTACTAATCTAAATTTAGAAAAGGAAAAAAAGGACTCACACCACTCTAATTTCCACTGGACCCTTCAGGCAGAAATCCAGAAGACTCACATGGTAAGAATTCTTACCTTCTGCCATGCCTATTGGAGATGCCAGGATTTCTCAGCTGCCGTAGCCCCGGAGCAAGCAGTGATCAGTCAGTCAAGTTGCTCCTGCCTGGCTCACCAGCTGTTGGGGAGAAAAGTTTTTTCCTCTGCTATTCCAGGTTCTTTGGCTGGTAAATTGATATAAAACAGACCAACAGGAGAAAAACAAATTTAAGTATGTACAGAAGCCACATAGGAGTATGAGAGCTGCAGACAGTCAGATGGTTGAGGGTTATTTGCCATCCGGAGCTTGGTGGGGGGATAGGGGTCTGAGACTTCAAAGGGGAGAGAGACAGTTTACAAGAAGGTGGGAAGAACAAATGTTTGATAAACAAATGTTTACCAGACCATACCGAGAGTGTGGGACCAGAGAGGAATTTGATCTCCAGGCCTGGTAGAGCTTCCCCCAGCTTAAGCACACCTAGCCCAAATTCTTTGTAGTTTTCTCTAATATCCTCTTCCTGGACGGGGCCCTTTATCTAAATTCCTTTAAGCAGTTAAGGAGAAGGTAAAAGCTTTTTTTGTCTTTGGGCCTTGATTTGACTTCAACTTAAAGTAATCCACATGCCAAAGTGGCATATTTTGGGAAAGCGTCTGAAACCCTTTAAGGGAAACCAGAGGATTTAAAGTACAGGGTAGGTAACATGAATGAGGTGACTTCTCGAACTGTTTGATCATGTGTGTATTGTCTCTTTTTTAAATATATATCTAGGGACGCTTGAGTGGTTCAGTGGGTTAAGCCTCTGCCTTCGGCTCTGGTCATGATCCCAGGATCCTGGGATTGAGCCCAGGATCTCTGCTCAGCGGGGAGCCTGCTTCCTCCCCTCTCTGCTTACTTGTGCTCGCTCTCTCTCTCTGTCAAATAAATAAAAATATTTTAAAAAATAAAATGAAATATACATATAAAATTAGTGTTCAGAAATATGATTTGATGAGGTCATGATACATTTGTATAGTCATGTACTGGTCATCCGTTTATGAGACTGATGCGCTACCTACTGCGCTAATGAGGCACCTTAGTCATCCATTTAAAATAATGTTCTAATCAAGATAAAGATGGATGTGGGAAGATGCTTATGCTATATTACTAAATGGAAAAAAAAGCAAGGGCTCCTGGGTGGCTCAGTCAGTTAAGCATTGGCCTTCTCCTTAGGTCATGAGCCTGGAGTCCCGGGATGGAGCCCCACATTTGGCGGGTGGAGGGGGGGAAAAGAAATCTCTGCACGGCAGGGAGTCTGCTTCTCGCTCTGCCCCTTACCTCACTCTTATGATCGCTCTCACTCACTCTCTCAAGTAAATAAAACCTTTAAAAAAAAAGATAAAAAGCAAGTTATAAAATACCATGTATAATAAATCCCCTCTAGAAATATTTATAATGTACATGTGTACATTCACACAGAAAAGTTTTTTTTAAAGATTTTATTTATTTATTTGACAGATCACAAGTAGGCAGAGAGGCAGGCGGAGAGAGAGGAAGGGAAGCAGGTTACCTGCAGAGCAGAAAGCCCGATGCGGGGCTCAATCCCAGGACCCTGGAATCATGACCTGAGCCGAAGGCAGAGGCTTTAACCCACTGAGCCACCCAGGCGCCCCTGGAAAAGGTTTTAAAAGGTTAAATATACTAAAAGTCGCAGCCTGCATAGTAAGATTCTTTTTTAATTCCTGTCCTTTGAAAAGGAAAACATGAAGGGTACCTAGATGGCTCAGCTGATTAGACGTCTGCCTATGGCTCAGGTCATGATCTCGCGGTCCTAGGATCGGTTCTTCCACACTCAGCAGGGAGTCTGCTTTTCCCTCTGCTCCTGTTTTTCCCCACCCAATAAATTTAAAAAAATCTTCAAAAAAATTTCTTTTTAAGATTTTATTTATTTATTTGTCAGAGAGAGAGAGAGCGCACACACACAAGCAGGCAGAGTGGCAGACAGAGGCAGAGAGAGAAGCAGGCTCCCTGCTGAACAAGGAGCCCGATGTGGGACTCGATCCCAGGACCCTGGGATCACAACCTGAGCCAAAGGCAGCGGCTTAACCAACTGAGCCACCCAGGCGTCCCAAAAATCTTCAAAAACTTATTTATTTATTTATTTATTTTTATTTGACAGACAGAGATCACAAGTAGGCAGAGAAGCAGGCAGAGAGAGAGGAGGAAGCAGGCTCCCTGCGGAGCAAAGAGCCCGATGTGGGGCTCTATCCCAGGACCCCAGGATCATGACCTGAGCCGAAGGCAGAGGCCTTAACCCACTGAGCCACCCAGGCGCCCCCTTCAAAAACTTTTAAAAAATAAGAAAGAAAACATTTGTATTAAAGATTGAGTTAATGTCCATCTTGAGATTTTTTTTTTCTGCCTGTTCAGATTTTAGCAAAGGTTTTGATCTGGGCTCTGAATAAGCATAAATAATATTAATTATGTCATGGATCTACAGTTTGGACTGTAGATGGTTTTTTTTTTTTTTTTAAGATTTTATTTATTTGTCAGAGAGGGAGAGAGAGCAAGCGAGCACAGGCAGACAGAATGGCAGGCAGAGGCAGAGGGAGAAGCAGGCTCCCTGCTGAGCAAGGAGCCCGATGTGGGACTCGATCCTAGGACGCTAGGATCACGACCCGAGCCGAAGGCAGCTGCTCAACCAACTGAGCCACCCAGGCGTCCCAGATGGTTTGTTTTTTAATCAGAGGCAGCAGATTAACAAGCATGGTAAATTGCTTAAGTTTTGAACAGTTGCCAATAAAATGAAAGAGGGAATAGTAATAGTGATGTTGAGCCTTTTTATGATCTTTAATGAATTATTGAGCCCCAAACCTGTGTATTCTTCATGCAAAACATTGTTTTGGGAAACACAGGTGCATAATTTGTTAAAAGATGAGGGAATATTAAAAAAAAAAGGAGGGAATATCTTAGGGTGTGTCCATTCTGAGCAACTGTACCTATGGAATTAATTATTATAAATAATTAGGCAAAGACTGGAGGTCTGTGCTCAAAATTTAAGTATTACTCTGACTTTATAAATCAAGTATAGAACATGTAATTGATAACTCTATTTATCGATTCTCAGTATGCCTTTGCAGGTGTTTATAGAAGTAGGTTTCATGATCAAGTACCTATTGTATATAGCACTATTCATAAGTTTAGGTTATTGACTGAGCTTATGAGCTAAGTGCTCATTAATGTCATTTAGTTATTTGAATGACTCTGGTGCTTAATTTTAGGGAATGAACTTTTGATTTGATTGAATGTGATTAATCTCAAAAACGTTTTGTTTACCGTTAATATAAAGTTAAAAGAGGGGTGCGTGGCTGGCTCAGTTGGAAGAGCATGTGACTTTTGATCTCAGGGTTGTGAGTTTGAGCCCCACATTGAGTGTAGAGATTACTTAAAGTTAAAAGAATTATAATATGTCATGGTTTGGGGGCGCCCGGGTGGCTCAGTGGATTAAGCCTCTGCCTTCAGCCCAGGTCATGATCTCAGAGTCCTGAGATCGAGCCCCGCATCAGGCTCTCTGCTCAGCGGGGAGCCTGCTCCCCCCCCCCC